>NC_090874.1:515731-530731 GCF_036669935.1 Montipora foliosa
GCAAAAGAAAAGCAGAAGGCTTGCAAGTGAACGTCGGACAAATAAAGCTCCTCACGAAGAGGTAAATAGCGCTATAAAAGATTAAACGGTGGTCGCTTGTATACAGTCATCACCAGATCATTTAACGCCATTTGTCTGAGATTTTTTTTGCTATATGCGACATGCTTGTATCAAAATTAAAATAAACACTTTCTTATAGTTTTCTCTAAAAGCGTAGACTGTGTATCACATTTTGGATGAAGCCGATTGCAATTCACTGAGTTCTGAGTTAGCTGCTTGTGCTGATGTCGAGACCTCTGTGTCCAAGGGTAGAGACACGCAAAGTTCACACGCTACTAAAAGAGCATAAAAGAAAAAAAGATCTATTGCTTGCTCAGCGATGTTGGATGATTAACCGAGCTCAACGAAACGTTCGAAATATATCTCAGCTGGCAAATCATTTGTGACCATTTGTGTACATAAGCTTACATGTATTTCGTTCTCTTGTGGTGCTCTCATTCCGCGCACTTGACACAAACCCTCGATAGCGGTCTCTCTAGGACTTCCCTTTGTAAAAAAATCGTTTGAAAAAGATGGTGCTGTGTTATACATCTACGATTCGGTTGATTTGCCTCTATGTCTGAACCAAAATAATATAGACAGGTTATATCGCAACCATTTTGCTGCCATTTGAGCCTGCCACGCACGCCACAACAAAATACGAAATATATTAAATAATCAAGCAACACTTTCTTCCCACCGAATCTATGGCCGTTTATTACCTTCCTTGTGCCTAAATAACACATGCTGAATACAAAAGTATTCTTCACCTGAAATTTTATTTACGGCTTCCTCGATCTCCTTGCAGCAAAACATTTTCTCTTGTTGCCCTTCCCAGTTTGCACAACCCCCACATACACACTTTTATTCTATCTCTCAGATAGTACGCGCGCTGTAATTGGCTAAATTAGCGGGCCGTATTCTACAGTACGGCCCGCTGTACAGCCCGCTAAATTTAAAATTTCGACAAAACATCATCTAGCGAGTTTTTCATGTCATTTCTGTTGCATAAACTTGTACTGAAAACTGTTTGAATCTTGCAAGTAACTATTTCAAACTTAACAGCCAAGAAGATTTAGTTTTTGGGATTTTGGCACGGCATTCTTTGTGGCAGTTAAACCTTCCGCTTCACTTTGACTAGTTTCCTTGCCCGCGCGCCGGTTAACCTCGTTTTTTGCCGTTGATTTATGGCCCGCACGCTTCCCGCTTGGGCCATAAATCAACGGGAAAAAACTCGGTCCGTAACTTACAGTACGGACCTCGAACTCGGTTAGTAAGAGGTATGTATTTTGCATTGACGATTTGCATTGCTCGCGTAATTTCACTTTGACAATATTCAAAATCATCGTTAAAATTCAATCCATTTAATCCAAAGACTGTCTTGTAGCATTCTACTACAGATATTCTCTTCGATCTTTAAGAGTATTCTAGTGTTGTAGAGCACATTGTTCTTCGTAGGGCAAAGCCTGCGGTTTTTGGCCAAGGGCAATTCTCCATGCTCTTCGCTGTACTTTCTCTGTGGCACACCACGATGTATTTCCTCTACTGCGCTCATCTTGACTCTAGTGAACATCGCCTTCCTCTGACCCCGGAACTGTCTCACATACGTTCAAAAGAATAAGGCTCGATCTCAGCCATAATCGAAGCTAAATGCAATTTCAACCCGACAAAAGATTCTTTAAAAATTTTGTTGACATGAAGAAATGGATGTGCGCAGTGACGACACAACATGGCAGCGGGCATTCCTATGATGGAAGTAACCGGAAGAAAAGATGTCCAAAATGGTGAACGTTCAATTTGGAAAAATGACCACGGGTTTTGGACTTTTTGCGTCACTTTCGAAAGGCAAAATTCACTTTTTCTTGTTTTTTACTACAAATCTAAGCTATTTCAGTAGTTTGAAGCTCCAATATAAAATACAACTCCTAGCCTTCCGTTCTCCTTTAAATCCAAAATCATAGGCGGACCAAGCCCGCGTTACGCGCGCACGCGACTGTCAAAGCTTCACGTCAGCAACAACACTGTTCTTGACATTATTTTTGGTTTTTTTAGTTGATTTCAAAGGAGCAAAGAAGCCAAATGTTATCAATGAATGAACGAAATAAAGTAAATTAACTCATCTTGTTTATTTTGTCTTTTCGAGCCTTTTTTAAACTGTTTTGGGACGTTGTTGTTTGAGAAGTCGTCGCAATCTTCCTAAGACGAAGTCAAGGCTGGACACAGCGATTGACGGAGAATCGACTCGAAAGCCTTTTTCTCGCTGAAAAGCGAGTTCGCTGCGCAGTTTTTTCTTCCAGCGAAAAAAGCATAGTCTGTTTTCTTCCCTGTCTGATCAGATTGCTGAAAGCATTATCCTTTCGGCTCGAATAAGAAAGATTTCCTTCACATTTCCAGACCGGACAGTTGTCCACCGATGCTTGTGCTCGTCTTTTCGACTACGGGACTGAAATTAGGGATCTTGCCCGCGTGCAAGTGCTACTTACCCCTCCCGTAAGTAGTCGAATCCGGTCCTTGAAATACAGCACATTCCCCACAGTCCACGTTAGTCCACATATATTTTCACGAATAATCCTTCCTCCTTCTCAAAGTCACATGGGTTTTCCTTATTTGTTTTAGGTTTCCATTTTAGTGTTATTGTTTTGTCCCTCCAACAACAGCATCATAGCAATTCACAGGACAATCTTATATTGACAACATAATGATAATGAACGTTAATTTATTAAAGTCTTCTGGCAATTCAGCACTAATATTGAGGACACTGTTTATTACATAAACAGAAATCAAATGCAATCAACTCAAATCAAATGAAATGTTGGTTTTTTGAGGAGAGAGGAAAACAGGAGTAGCCAGAGAAAAACCTCTTGTAGAGAACCAACGAACTCCACCCATATGTGACGCTGAGTCTGGGAATCAAACCCAGGCCACATTGGTGTAGGTGAGTGCTCACTGCGCGAGTCCTGTTCATAACTAAGTCCTGCGCGAGTCCTGTTCAGTGAGTGCTCACTGCGCGAGTCCTGTTCATAACACATCGAAAATGTAAAGCCACAAAAAAAGTGAACAAACTATGCGACCACGTTTTTAAGTATGTCAAAGATTTAGCCTGCTTCATTGGGCAATTTCAGATCAGACTTGACAATTTATTGCTATAAAATAAATTACGCCTTATTGGCCTTCGCATGAAAATTTAAATTTAACGTGAAGTAACACCTGTTAAAATTTTCTTTTCATTTGCACCTTTCTTTCCAGAACAAAACCACGCAAAAAAAAGCCTACACTGTAAGTTAACTTCTCTCACTATTTACCAAGACAATCAGTCAGTTGGAAATTATATGCATAAATGCATGGACCTACAATCTCGGACAAAACCCGTTGAGACAAAGCGACATTTTTGGTACTCCAACAACTTCTCTAAACGTTCCGCTTAAAAGCCGCCCTTTCCCCTCCCCCCAAACTCAATGTTACCTTAACTTAGTCGGAAAAATACTGTAGAACACATGACAATACTCAGCAACATTGACTGAGGGAGGAGGGGAGTGGGAAGGGGGAAGAAAGTAGGGGTGTGTAAAAATGAAGGTGAATTTGTGTCACTGTCTCAACAGTTTTGTCCGAGATTGTAGCTAGGCACCGTCAGAAAAAATACCCTTTGTTTACTTTACAATATTTTTTCTTCCTAAAAAATTAAGTAGGTAAATCAAAGTGCCACCTTTGCTCTAAAAGACAAGGAAAACATTCCTTCAATAAGTTTTCAATGTGTTCCGCTGTCATGCCAGAACCAATTCGTAAATGTACTTGGCACTTCCCAGGTTTCCTGACCTGATCGACTGCATCGATGTGTTCGACCTCACCCAGCAGTAACGAAGTAAGGGCGCTCTCACCAATCGAAAAGAACGACTGCTCAATCCATCTTCTGAAAAGCAATATTCCCAGTCTCCGTGACCCGCCTTAATAGTAAAATCACATCCTGGCTCCATAGAAAAGAAAGCGGCGTTACTCATATCGGCGCCATCATCAAGAGCCTCAGGGATAAAGGAGATTGCTGCTCTTAAGAAACGCAAGGTCGTCTTGCGAGAGTCATCAAGATATTGCTGTCGGCCTTCGTTTCCACATCGTCTTACCATTTCTCGTGCAAGAGCCGCAGCTGTGATCTTGTTGAGGAGGATCATATCACGACGAGGGTGATCCTGAAAGAGAAGGAACACAAATCGAGTGAACTAGAAACCTGAATATGGATCAAATAAAATGAGTAAAACAATCAGTGTGTCAAAGATCAATTACCATGGAGAGCAACGTTTTACGGATGCTCTGCCTATTTAGTATAGACAGGGAAACGTCCCCTCTCATTACTATTTTCTTCCAAGATCCAGAATAGGCTCTTTCGTTCACATAGATCCTTGTGTAAATAATAATAATGATAATAATAATGATAATGATAAGGATAAGGATAACGATAACGATAACGATAACGATAACGATAACGATAACGATAATGATAATGATAATAACTCAATCAGCCAGGCAAGCTTTACTCAAAGATGAGTCAGTGGACATTTAAAAGACAAGAACACTTGTATTGGTATTTGCAATGGCTTCTAACATGTGTCCGAAAGGTAATGAAAGCATGAGTAGTCGTCAGTGATCGCCGGGGTTGAGTCCAGAAGACATCACCTTTCAGAAAGTGTATTCCTCCCGGATTTCATCAGCAAGGTTACGCAAAAGTGCGTTCTCGAGAAATTTGATACATAGCAATCACACGTTTTCTCTTTTATTTTCCTCTTTCCCGCTTGTGTCTGGTCTTCTTCTGCCCCTCAGTTCTCCGAGTCAACTGAATCCCAGTTTGAAAAGTAGTGCAGGAGCTTTGAATCAAGTTATTTGTATGCATAAGTATATGTTATTGAGTTTTCCCAAAAAAAGTCATATTATAAGAAAGCTTACCTGTTCCTTCAGTGCTTACTCAGTGTAGTATTGAAAAAAATTAGCTGCATAGGTGTGAGGTTGACAAAATGTACCATATGTGTTTATTGATACGTAAATAAATATGTCAGAAAAAATCGATAAAATAAAATTTAAAAAACAAGAAAAAAAAAAAACATTCATTCAGAACTAATCAAGTAGATTATCACGTTTTCCCGGAAAACTCGTACAATGCCTTCATTATTTTCCATACAGATTTTAACTTTGTGATCACTTAACCTTACTTTTACGGGCACGTGAAGTTTACTATCATGTATGATGAAAACAGAAAATCGTGGAGTCGTCAAGGTTTACAAGTTCTTAAAACGTTTTCTCTTCTGTTCAATTCTAGGAACAGGTAAGACCCTAACAGCCTGAAATCCACTGGATAAATTACATCGTCATTTGATCATTTGTGATTACTTTATTTCACCGTTCACATATACCTTCAGTGACTGACTGGCTCTAGAAAGAGTCGAAAACTGTTTGACATTCAAATAGGAAAAAGCCTTAAAGCCCTCAGAAAACTGAACTAGTGCGATGTGAATGTTCGTTTGCCTCTTCAATTACCTCAACCATTCGACGCCTTTCTAGAAATCCTGAAATTGATGTGGGTAATACCGGCATGGATGCTCGCTGAAAGGAAAGGAAAAGAAAGGAACTTCATTTAAGTGTCTCATCGTTATAGCGCTCGAAGCGGTTTTTTGAGGAGAAGGGAAAAAGGGAGTACACGGAGAAAAACCTCTCAATGCAGAGTAGAGAACCAAAAAACTCAACCCACATATGACGCCGAGTCCGGGAATGGAACCCGGGCCAAAGTGGTGGGAGGCGAGTGCTCTCACCACTGCGCCATCCCTGTACTCCCGCTGATTTGATTACAGCTTCTTGACACAATTCCTCCCATGTCAGTCGGTACAAATTTATTCAGAAAGCAATGTTGTTCGGGCCGAAGAAGCCTTGCAGTGACAACATTTGCAAGAGTTAATATAATTCCTGATGTTTTCGTTTCCGGAAAAAGCGAATAAGCTTCAAAAAAACCCGAAGTTTACGATACCCGAAACGAATTCAGCCAATGTTGGAGTCTACGGAATCAGTTCATTGGGGGAATACAAGTTACCGGAAAAAGAAAAAAAAAAAAACAACAAACAAAAAAAATAAAGAACTGGAAGCTTGACCTCCTTCGGCTTCTTCCAGAGGAAACAAAAGAAGGGCAAGCGCACGCCTGGACCAGAAATACTGTCAAATCGATCTTCTGAAAAGTGATATTCCCAGTCTCCTTGACCCGCCTTAATAGTAAAATCACGTCCTGGCTGTACAAAAATGAAAGCGGCGTTACTCATATCGGCGCCAGCATCACAAGCATCAGGGATAAAGGAGATTGTTGCTCTTAAGAAACGCAAGGTCGTAGTAAAGCCAGTGTCATCAAGGCTTTAGATCGGTCATCGACAACGTACATGCAAATCAAGGAAAGACTGTGGTGTAGGCGGCTGCACAAGAAAGCACCATCCATCTATACACGAGACGGAAGAAACACCTCAGGAAGTCTCAGCCTCAGCAAATGTATGCCACAATACAAAAATTGACACCTGCCTGTTACAAGTACAAAGAGTTAAAACCAAAAGAGGAGAAGCTAATATAATGTGGGATAACGCCGCATCACTTTGTTTTATCACAAACACTAAAGCAAAGTGATGCGGCGTTATCCCACATTATATTAGCTTCTCCTCTTTTGGTTTTATATCGCCAACAATCCGTGATTAGAATTTGTTAGGTGACGTCATAGACATGGTTACGCAACTTAAGTCACTTGCTAGTAAGAGGAATTGAGAGAAACTGTGAGATACCACTGGGTAAATATCTTTGCTTGATTATAAGGGATAACTGTTTTTCATATCACTAACGCGATTTGCTGTAATTTAGATTTTGAACCCTATTCAACCTCCCTTGTGAAAAGTACAGCGACTGACAGAAAGCTGGTGTAATAAATGGAGTTGTTTAGAACCGTGGTTAGTTAATCCTCGCTAGCAATACATTCAAAATCCAGTGTGGTTAGCTACTAAGCGACGACTGGAACAGAAGATGACCGACAAAGCTAAGAATTCACGGCGAATTGCCAAGGGAAACTTCACACGAAAGCGGAACATTTTGATCAAGTCCATAGAGACAAGCCAAGGAATCGAGGTAGTAGAAACCAATTACTCAAAACTTGTTGATGCATGGGAAGAACTGGAAGGGAAGCACTTAGAGTATGTTAACTTCCTGACTGACGAGCATTTAGTGGACGAAGAAGAAATCTGGATGACAGAAGTCGAGGAAAAATATTCCAATGCATTTAATCGTAAAGTGAAATATGTCGAAAATGTCACTACAAGCGAAAAGGCAACGCGCGAGCACGCGGCTCGTCAAGAGGCCATTGACAACGCAAAAGTTAAAAGGAACACTGCGCGCGCTGTTTTCGAAGCTTCTTACGAAAGTATTTCGCACGCGTTGCAGTCAAAAGAAATGCCCAATTTTGCGTTAAAAGACTTACAGAAACAAATAGAAGATCAATTTCAAGATTGCAAAACCTTTAACGCTGAACTGTTAGAATTATTGCCCTTTGATTCAGCCGAATCTGAGATGCAATGGATAGCTAAAATCCAAACCTATTATTACGAAATTGTTGAACAAATTGTAGTTAGATATACTAACGTAAAAGAACAAGAGCAGATAAAACAGGAATCTGACGCGACTTCTTCCTTTCTACACCTGGAAAAGGTAAAAATGCCGCACTTTGATGGAGAACTACGTCATTACCCTCAGTTTAAAAGAGATTTCAACAAACAAGTCATGCCACAAATTCGTGGAAGAGATGCCGCATATGTGCTACGCTCTTGTCTTGGAAAAGAACCCGAAGGCCTGGTAAAGAGCATAGACGACGATGTGCAAGAAATGTGGCGAAGACTGGACGAAAAGTATGGAGATCCAGCCAAAATTGCAGACGTTATCATTGACGGCATACGTAGATTCAGAACACTTAAGGAAGGAGAAGATAAACGTTTCATCGAATTCGTGACTCTTGTAGAAGACGGATACAGAGACCTCACAAGACTCGGTCTAGAAGCGGAAATTACAACAACGAGTTCGGTCAGTATTATAGAGAAAGCTTTATCAACAGACATCAGAAGAAAATGGGCGGAAATGGTTAGTTGTCACGGAAGTCACATCGACAAATCAAAAAAGTTCCCTAGTCTTCTTGAATTTCTGCAAAATCAAAGGAGTGCTATTGAATACGACAGTGCTTCTCTTCGGACGACGACCAACAATCAACATTACAGAGGCACATCGCACTATACAGAAGGCGTCGAGGAAGTAAGCAAAGAACCCAAACCAAAATGTCTGATTCATGAACACGGAAGACATTGGACAGCAGACTGCAGAATTTATTTAGCCAAGCCAATAGAAGAGAAAAAGACGATCATCAAAGATAAACGAGCCTGTTGGTCGTGCCTAAAGATCGGTCATCGACAACGTACATGCAAATCAAGGAAAGACTGTGGTGTAGGCGGCTGCACAAGAAAGCACCATCCATCTATACACGAGACGGAAGAAACACCTCAGGAAGTCTCAGCCTCAGCAAATGTATGCCACAATACAAAAATTGACACCTGCCTGTTACAAGTACAAAGAGTTAAAACCAAAAGAGGAGAAGCTAATATAATGTGGGATAACGCCGCATCACTTTGTTTTATCACAAACACTAAAGCAAAGCAAGAGAAACTTAAAGGATCCAAAGTCGAACTTTCAGTCATCAAAGTTGGAGCACAGAGCGAGAAGATTAAGACCAACAAATACAAGGTACCTCTTATAGATAAGCAAGGTCACGTCATCGAATTCGAAGCTTACGGCATCGAAAGGATCACCTCAGACATTGAAAGTGTTAACATAGACGACATAGTACATCTTTTCAAGAACGTCACAAAGGAAGAAATCGAGCGACCCTCAGGACCTGTGGACATTTTAATCGGTTACGAATATGCAGCCTATCACCCGGAAAGAGAACAAAACATCGGTCATCTTGTGCTCTTAAGGAATCGTTTCGGGCGATGTATTGGAGGAACGCACCCGTTACTTAAAGAATCACATCTGTATCACGATTTCATCAATGCCAGAGTCAACACAGTTGTAGGCAAAATCAATATAGAAGACTTTTACAAAATTGAGAACCTTGGCGTAGAATGCAAACCGAAATGTGGAGGATGTCAATGTGGAAAATGTTCCTTAGGCGCGAAAGACTGCACTATTCAAGAAGAGCGAGAGCTGGAACTAATCGAACGAAATTTAAACTTTAACAAAGAGGAAAATCGCTGGGTCGCTGAGTATCCCTGGATCAAGGATCCTCAGAATCTTCCTGACAACCGGAAGGTCGCTTTCGCGAAACTGATAACGACCGAGAAACGTCTAAGAAGGAACACCGAACACGCAAAAGTGTATGACAACCAGATAAAAGACATGGTAACTAGAGGAGTTGCAAGGAAACTCTCCAAAAAGGAACTAACACTCTACAAAGGACCGGTGCATTATATCGGACATCATGAAGTTCTCAAGCCTGATTCCAAATCTACCCCAGTGCGCATAGTGTTCAATAGCAGCGCCAATTACATGGGTCATATCTTGAATGAGTATTGGGCTAAAGGTCCTGACCTACTCAATAACTTATTGGGAGTCCTTATACGTTTCCGAGAGAATAAAGTAGCCTTCATTGGTGATATTAAAAAGATGTACCACACTGTGAAGATGACAGAGTTAGATCAGCACACCCACCGATTTCTGTGGAGGGATATGGATAGTACAAGAGAACCCGACACATACATAATGCTCAGAGTTTCATTCGGTGACAAGCCGTCAGCTACGATTGCAACCGTTGCTTTGAGAAAAACCGCAGAGATGTCAAGAGAGAAATACCCAGAAGCAGCAGATATAATACAAAGAAATACGTACATGGACGACATAATCGAAAGTACGGACGATCGCAAACAAGCTATTAAACTGACTCAAGATATCGAGAAGGCTATTATTAAAGGAGGATTTGAAGTCAAAGAGTGGATGTTCTCAAGCGATACTGACAGACAAGAAAAAACAAATATACCGATCGAGGAACAAACAGAAAAGATACTTGGAGTTAAATGGAGTCAATCAGAAGATCAACTGTGTTTCGAAGTCAAGGTTAACTTTACTACCAAGCGAATACATACTTCAAGGTCTACGAGCGATATCGTCCCCACCCAAGATCCCCAACAGCTCACAAAGCGTATAATCTTGTCACAGATCAACAGCGTGTATGATCCCCTAGGGTTGGCAGGACCATTTACAGTAAGGGCCAAAATTCTTTTACGCCGTTTGTGGGGAACTGAACCGAAACTTGACTGGGACGACCCTATACCCGAGGAAAACCAACAGAATTGGTCTATTTTCTTCAACGATTTGAAAGACATGAATCAAATCAGATTTACGAGATGCCTTAAACCAATGGATGCTATTGGCGACCCCATTCTCGTTGTGTTTAGTGACGCATCCAAAGACGCATACGCTGCATGTGCATATGTACGGTGGCAAAGAAAGAATAACCAATTTGAGAGCAATTTAATACTGTCCAAAAATCGTCTTGCACCAATAAAAAAGATGTCCATTGACCGTATAGAACTGTGTGGAGCGGTACTGAACAAACGTCTAAAAGTGTTCATAGAAAAGGAATGTAGATATCGCTTTGAAAAGATCTACCACATCGTAGACTCTCAGATTGTACATGCCATGATACAGAAAAGCTCATACGGGTTCAACACGTTCGCCGCCACTAGAATAGGTGAAATACAGGAAGGAACAAACCCTGAAAACTGGTATTGGGTAGAGAGTAAATATAACATAGCTGACTGTTTGACAAGAGGCAGGAAGCCCGATGACATTGGACTTGAAAGCACATGGCAAAAGGGTCCCGATTTTCTTAAACAAACAGAAGACAAGTGGCCAATCACTCGTGATTACTTGGAGCCAAAACTATCCGAAGTAATCCGGACTACAATGGTAACGAAGATAGAAGGACCTCATGACACCCTAGCGTTACGAATTGACATCGCCAAATATTCGAGTTACGGCAAACTACTACGTGTCACTGCAAGAATTTTGAAATTTTACAGCAAATTTCCCAAACCGTCATTTAAAAGCGCAACGCAAGAACTGACACCTGAAGATATTAAAAAGTCAGAGATTTTCTGGATCAAAGAGATTCAGCAGAACATGAGAAATGATATTGAAAATGGCAAGTACAACCGTTTGTGTCCTATCACACGCAAAGACGGCATCTATGTAGTAAGCAGTCGTACTGCAAAGTTACAAACAAATTACGGTGACAACGAAGTTATATTACTACCATATGATCATCCGTTCTCACATCTCTATGTAGCACAAACTCATGCAAGAGGACATCATGGCATTCTAACTACTGCCAGCAAAGTGCGCACCAAATACTGGATACCCAAACTCCTTAAGTTGGTAAAATCGATTAAGTTCAGATGCGTTATCTGCAAAAAACTTGCTAAGAAAACAAGTCAGCAAGTGATGGGCCAATTACCTGAAGACAGATTGAAGCCAGCACCGCCATGGTACAGTACAGGAATTGATCTTTTTGGTCCCTTTAAAATTCGGGACGAGGTAAAGAAGAGAACGTTCTCTAAAGCTTATGGAGTAATATTTAATTGTCTCGGAACAAGAGCTGTTTATCTGGATCTGGCAGCAGATTATAGTACAGACAAATTTCTGATGGTACTCAGAAGATTTGTGTCCCTAAACGGATATCCATCCAAGCTATTGTCTGACAACGGTACTCAACTAATTGCAGCAAGTAAGGAACTAACCGCTATAACAAAAACATGGGATTGGAAGAAAATTAAGGAATATGGCGTCATGAAAGGATTGCAATGGATCTTCACCCCAGCAGATGCCCCATGGCAAAATGGAGTAACTGAAGCTCTTATAAGATCGGTCAAGCGAGCAATTGAATTCTCGGTTGGTGAAAATGCTTTAACCTTCTCTGAATTGCAAACAGTTTTATTCGAGATTGCCAACTTGCTGAATGAAAGACCAATAGGGCGACACCCAACATCCCCTGAGGACGGAGCATATTTATGCCCAAATGACTTACTGTTAGGCAGAGCCACAAGCAGGATACCAAATGGCCCATTTGATGAAAACGCGAACACCCAAAAACGTTTCACGTTCGTCCAGACAATTGTTCATACATTCTGGAAAAAATGGAACTCGAACTACTTCCCAAGCTTGATATTAAGGCAAAAATGGCACACATCTCACCGAAATTTGAAAATCGGAGACGTAGTTATGATACAAGATTCCAACTTAGTGAGAGGAAACTGGAAGCTTGGAAAAGTGTCAAATGTTTACCCAGGTGCAGATGGGAAAGTGCGAAGAGTAGACGTGCAATACAAGAATCTCACCGTAAACGAACCTATGAAGCAATACCAAGGCAAAGGATATGTCACTGTTCAACGTCCTGTACAGAGACTTGTATTACTTATACCGATTGATGAAAACAAAATTAACTTCTAAGTGAACTTTCAGATACTATTTACTATGATTACTGTAACCTTTTTTTTGGCGGGGGAGTGTATCGCCAACAATCCGTGATTAGAATTTGTTAGGTGACGTCATAGACATGGTTACGCAACTTAAGTCACTTGCTAGTAAGAGGAATTGAGAGAAACTGTGAGATACCACTGGGTAAATATCTTTGCTTGATTATAAGGGATAACTGTTTTTCATATCACTAACGCGATTTGCTGTAATTTAGATTTTGAACCCTATTCAACCTCCCTTGTGAAAAGTACAGCGACTGACAGAAAGCTGGTGTAATAAATGGAGTTGTTTAGAACCGTGGTTAGTTAATCCTCGCTAGCAATACAGCCTTCATTTCCACATCGTTTTATCAGTTCTCGTTGAAGAGCCGCGGGTGTGATCTCTTTCACGAGGTTTCTAACATTACGAGGGTAATCCAAAAAAGAGAAGGAACACAAATCGAGTGAACTAGAAACCTGAATATCGATCAAATAACACTTATGTCCAGAAATGCACGCGATGACAAAAATGGGAGATTTGGCGAAAGAGCTCCACGATTGACAATCTTGGCAAAATTAGCGATTTTGGCGATATTTTGCCAATTTCGTCAAATTAGTTCATCCATTGGTATTGACACCACTTGGGTGAACATTGACGATTTTGGCGAAATTGACAAAATCGGCCAATTTTGGCGATATTTTACCAATTTCGTCAAATTAGTTTATCCATTGGTATTGACACAACTTGGGTGAACATTGGCGAGTTTGGCGAATTTGACAAAATCGGCAATTTTGGCGATATGTCAAAAGTGTAAGCGCTCGTTTCAGTGATTAGGCCCAAGCACTATTGTAAAATTTTAGCTTTCATTTTACGGCTCGAAGAAGGCACTCGTTTACTGATTAAGCCTAAGCGCTCGTTTCAGTGATTAGGCCTAAGCACTCTCGTAAAATTTTAGCTTTCATTTTGCGGTTCGGTTAACTACACTTTTCACGAGATCGTCTAGCCCTTCAATAATTTTCGTTCATCGACTACGGGATTGCGGATCGCCGTAGCAGTTCATTATACTGCTTGCCCTTTAACAATTTTCATTCATTGACTATGGAACTGTCGACCGCGGTGGCAGCTCTTTTTACAGTACGATTAGTGGGCCAGGTATTCTGCAATCGCTCCCAACTTCTTCTTATCAGCAAGTTTCCACGACCAAAGTTCACTGAAATTAAGCCCTATCCGGCGGGGTTAGTATCGTGATGGGAGACCTCAAAATATACGACTTGCTGCCAGAATCGATAAAATAAAATTTAAAAAACATTCATTCAGAACGTGACCGAAGAACTAATTAAGTAGATTATCACGTTTTCCCGGAAAACTCGTACAATGCCTTCATTATTTTCCATACAGATTTTAACTTAGTGACCACTTAACCTTACTTTTATGGGCACGTGAAGTTTACTATCACGTATGATGAAAACAAAAAATCGTGGAGTCGTCAAGGTTTACAAGTTCTTAAAACGTTTTCTCTTCTGTTCAATTCTAGGAACAGGTAAGACCCTAACAGCCTGAAATCCACTGGATAAATTACATCGTCATTTGATCATTTGTGATTACTTTATTTCACCGTTCACATATACCTTCAGTGACTGACTGGCTCTAGAAAGAGTCGAAAACTGTTTGACATTCAAATAGGAAAAAGCCTTAAAGCCCTCAGAAAACTGAACTAGTGCGATGTGAATGTTCGTTTGCCTCTTCAATTACCTCAACCATTCGACGCCTTTCTAGAAATCCTGAAATTGATGTGGGTAATCCCGGCATGGATGCGGGCTGAAAGGAAAGGAAAAGAAAGGAACTTCATTTAAGTGTCTCGTCGTTATAGCGCTCGAACACTAACTGGGGACGCTGTAAACTGATATCAACAATTAACGCAAATCAAGTCAAATGTTGGTTTTTGAGGAGAGGGGAAAACCGGAGTAACTGGAGAAAAACCTCTCAATGCAGAGTAGAGAATCAAAAAACTCAACCCACATATGACGCCGAGTCTGGGAATCGAACCCAGGCCAGACACGGTGGCCTCATGGTTAGAGTGCTCGACTCCGGATCGAGTGTTCTGGGTTCGGGTCCTGGCCGGGGACATTGTGTTGTGTTCTTGGGCAAGACACTTTACTCTGACGGTGCCTCTCTCCACCCAGGTGTATAAATGGGTACCGGCGAATCTAATGCTGGGGGTAACCCTGCGATGGAGTAGCATCCCATCCAGAGGGGAGTTGAAATATTCCTATGAATGAAGGGGTAGTTTCTAAAGAAACTGTGGTGCTGCGTCGGTGGGGAAGTAGTATACAAAAATTTGGTTTATCAACGGAGTTGATAATGTAAATTGACCACCGTACAGAGATTCTAAAAGCTGACGTTTCG
>NC_090874.1:540731-543231 GCF_036669935.1 Montipora foliosa
AGAATGCCACGAATACTGAATCGCCTTTTTCTCCAGCATACTGTCATCCTCCAGCAATAAACGACTAAACAAGTAATCCAAAGGAGTTTCACTTACATAAACAAATAAGGTCTTTCTCTTTGGTCGGAATGCAGAGGTTAATACCCACAAGGGAAAATGTCTGTGTACACCAAACTGTTCCAACGGTATGTCTGCATTTAAAAAGAAGAGAAATTTTAATTGTTCCCTGCAATGGTCTTGTTTTATTGAAACCAACTACGTTATCTAGTGAAAAAGCCTCTGTCAAGGGCTTTAAAATACAACAAACAACTTGGTTGAATATAATGGAAAAACACCAGGATATCATCCCCATAAAAACTTTAGTCCAAAAGAGAACGGTGAATCATCTTGCAGGGAACTGTCACTGTCATGAAGGCAACAAGACGTAAAAATGCAAAGACAATTTTTCCTCCATCTGTTTTAATACTTACGTCCTCAATTTTGGATATTACTCAAGACAGGTTGTTGTAGAAAATCTGCACCATCAATTGCTTGAACGTTTGCTGCAAGTTTCTCTACTTATCATCATGTTTACCGAGTCATTTGAGGATGCTGGGGTTGTGGGTATTTCTAAGCAAAACAGGAACAATTCTATGAAAGTGTTGCTCCACTCATGAACTTATTTGCACCTTCATTTAGTTGGTTCGACTGTTTGGAAGCAACAGTCCTTGAGATGTGGTCATTGTTGTTTTTGACAAGGCTGCTCTCTATCAGCACATCTGGATGAGGATGTAACTTGCAAAAGGATATTGTTGGCTGACGTATTATGCTCTCTCTCGAACCCAGAAACCTTTCATTTGCTGTGTGCAGATGACGTGGGATGTTTTTGCTTCTCGTAGCCACTTGGAAAGCAAGTGTATAATTCAGACCTTTTACCACCTCAGGTAGACTAAAATGAAAGTGGCTGTCTTCAAGGATCAAAACCCTGCTCTTTTGTTTCACGCCTTCTATGTGCTGTCTGATTTTTTCCATTGTACCATTTTCGGCAAATGTCCCCTTGAAAATGGAGAAAATGCTCTGGTGGGCTGATGCTTCAGTTTTTTCTGTTTGGAGGGAAGGAATGAGTGTTACATTTAATCATAATATTTCAAGGTGAAAAACTATGCAAGTGCAAAATGGGTAAAAATTGATTTGATCACCTCTAGAATATGGCTCTGAAGAGTCATCCTCAGAGGTGGACCTTGATAGCTCAGATGAATCAATAGATGTCTCCACATCCGCAAAGTAGTCAGTGTCAGAGTTATTTTCACTGCTGTCATCGCTGCTTTTTTCTTCTGTGAGACCTGTTAGTTGGAGAGCCAGGTGAGTGGAGACCCCAAAGCGAATCATCACAAGGTTTTTAAAAATTAAAAATAATTATTGATACATTAAGACTGCACAAAGAAACCACAGTTTTTAAACATATAATGTCACAAAACTATTTTATTATTAAAGGAACCTAAGCCTTTGTAGCAAATTAGAGCTAAATTGTTTCCAATATTGGCATGTGCAATAAACTTATTGTTCTATAAAGACAAAAAGACAAAGCCGTTTCAGCAATTGAAAAAAATATTTGGGTGTCATCTACTTGTTTCTCAAACTTTCCTTTGTGCTGCCAGTTGGACTTAATTATGCATTGTGGTTGCCTCTATTGTTTGGTAACCTGTTGGGGAGGTGTCATTTCAAGAAGATAATAGGTGTTTTCTGTTAAACATGGAAAAAATATCTTTATTCTAAGCAAAGTACAACATAACCCAAGATTTGTTCTGATTAACTTCTTCAGACTGGAGGCACCTAAAAATACAGTTTTACATTGCACATCAATTACACCAAACACAAGACAAGGCATCTACAAAGTTAACATCTAAAAAGTTAATTGATTGCTTCATAAAAATATCAAAAACGAGTTTTCTTGATTTTTTTCTTTTTTTCAAGATGTCTCCACATCCGCAAAGTAGTCAGTGTCAGAGTTATTTTCACTGCTGTCATCGCTGCTTTTTTCTTCTGTGAGACCTGTTAGTTGGAGAGCCAGGTGAGTGGAGACCCCCAAAGCGAATCATCACAAGGTTTTTAAAAATTAAAATAATTATTGATACATTAAGAGTGCAGGCGCGTGATTTACGAATTCTTCGAGTGTTCTTTTAACATTCCAAGTGGTTTATCATGCCTATAAACCATCGAAACGTGTGGTCTATTGCTTTTATACAATAATTCAGAAGAAGCGCGATTTTTCCATCAGTTAATGGCACAATAAAACATAGCTGATTGACCAATCAGAGCGCGCGCATTGATTTGGTTACTATATAATTACACCAAACACACGACAAGGCATCTACAAGGTTAACATTTAAAACGTTGATTTCCAACAACACCCCCATATGCATCTGTGTACAACTAAATTTTCAGCTGTTTTTCAGTGTTTCATTTTTTAAAAGAACATCCACGGCTCCCAAGTTGTGGCCAACAACACAACTTGCAACTA
>NC_090874.1:550731-575731 GCF_036669935.1 Montipora foliosa
CCTCTTTGTTGCCAACTCCGCAAACTATTATAAAGGAGGTTAACCAGTTAATTTTCAATTTCTTATGGAAAGGTAAGGATAAGGTAACTAGATTGTCAACAATTAATACTTATGAAGAAGGAGGCTTGAAAATGACGGATTTAGATTCAATGATTAAAGGCCATGTTACACGAGGCAATTTTTCTTGCAACTCGCAACGCAACGATGACGAATAAAAAACCTTTCAAATTGCAGAGGGTATGTTACACGTTGGCAACTTCTTTCGCAACTTGCAACGCGTACAATAACAAATAAAATGGCGGACGCGCTAAGTCGCTGAAAGACGAGCTCTGATTGGCCCATTCTGACAAAATTGTGTTGCGAGTTGCAGAGGGGATGTCACACGCAAGCAACTTGTCTCGCAACATTGCGAAAAGTAGAGTGTCGTTGTACTTTTCTCGCAACTCGCAACGCAACAATTGCAGTTGCAAAATGGTGTTACACGTGAATTTTTTCTCGCAACTTGCAACGCAACGTTTGTTGCGTTGCGAGTTGCAAGAACAATTGCCTCGTGTAACATGGCCTTAAAGCGCTTCGACTAAGCTGGTTAAAGAGAGTTTTCAGCTCAAATAAAGGTACGTGGAAAACGTACCTTTGGTATATTCTAAAACACTATGGAGGTTTCCTTTTTTTTAGTTGTAATAACTTCTAAGTTTTATGAAGAACTAATACAATGGTGGTCAGAATTCCGAGACATGTTTGCAGAGGAAAAGGATTGGCGCTATATAATTTGGAACAACCAGGAAATACGAGTTAACAATAAACCAGTTTTCTATGAAAAGTATGCTACATTCGGAATCCATTGTGTCAACGACCTTCTCCTAGATCTTGATAACGTTCAATCTTTTACCAAAGCGAAAAATACATATGCGCTAGAGACAATAAAATGAGAGAGGTTTACAGTAAATGGACAATAGCATAGCATCCGGTTTAAGTAAATCGTAATTTATGTACAATTTTTTTGAAAGTATGTACTGTATAAGTCATTATTATATAATTATAATTTAAGGATTTGTATGTATGTATGTATGTATGTATGTATGTGTGTGTGTGTGTGTGTGTATGTATGTATGTATGTATGTATGTATGTATGTATGTATGTATGTATGTATGTATGTATGTATGTATGTATGTATGTAATGAATGTTCGTATGTAGTAAATAGAAAACGTCAATGTACATATAATCGCGAATTATAATTGTACAGTCTATTTATTGTTGGTAAAACGTTTGTATCTAAATGTAGCCTTTCACTGTACGTTGTGTTTTGAGAATTAATAAAGTGTATATAAAAATACTAATAATAATAAAAAAAATTAAAAAAAAAAAAGTTTTTGTGTGCGGACTGTAGTGCCTGCTACGTTGGCGAAACTACCCGGCATTTTTCCACGCGCGTACGTGAGCACATTTTCAGTGATAGGACCTCGCACATTTTTAAACATTTACAAAATTCTGAGCATTACCACACTTTGTGCTCTAATGACTGTTTCAGCATCCTAGATCACGCTTCCACCACCTTCCAACTTAAGATAAAAGAAGTCATTCACATTCAATGGGAAAAACCTACACTTAATCATCAACATTATCATGTTAACTTAAAACTTTCTTTGTAATATTTTACATTGTCATGTTTCCTTTTGTTCTTATAGTTAATTAACATTTTGGTTCACACTATATATTCAAATCTGTACTTTGTAATTTAAACTGAAGATGACAGAAGTTTCTGTCAAAACATGTTTTGACATGTGTTGTGTTGTTTCTCAAAATGTCGATATGTCTGGTACTATCCAAGTGTTTTTTACCTTTGTACTGCAAACATGCTGCAGTGCCCTCAGGGCTGCAAATTATATTTCTTTTATTTTAGCTTATTACAGGTCATTAGCTAATTTTAGCTTATAATGTACCACATTGTAGGTCATTGTAGATATTTGAAAACAAAAAAGATCACTTTTGATAACTTTTAATGTGCAACCCTTCAAATATTCTTTTCATTTACCTGAAACTGATTTGCACACTTCTGACCATTTGAGAAAGAAATCTGCTTGCTTTGCAGGATTCCTAACTATCTCCTTTAACATCTCAGTTGTTTCATCAAAATACTCGAAACATGTTATGCCGAGAAGCTCACCATTCTGAGTCATCACATTAACTTGCACAATGCCAGGTGAGGGACATCCTAAGAAAGGTTTAAACAAATAGGTGGCCAAACGGTTTAAACATGTTTTTTTTTCCTAAAACAAGTATCATTAACTCCAGATGTAAAGAATTGTGGGCCACCCAGTGTGCTTTGCTTATCGCCTCAGGAATCGTCAACACCTCGATCAATATGGCAGAATACAAGGTCCAGCCAAGCAAATTAATGCAATTTATACCAGCTGCAATGCTCACTGAAGTGTAAGATGGTAACAAAACAGGCTTTGAATAAAACTCAAAGATCAAAATTTTGCCAGTCAGGTGTTAAGCATTGAATACTGTAACATTTGCCAAAAGGTAAATTCAGTGGCCTCATCTTTGAAAAAGCTATGGGATTCAAGGAAAATTTGAGCACCAGACTTGTGAATTTCACTTGATAAACTGGTTTTTTGCATGAAATTTATCGTGAAATTCCCTCTACAGGAGGTGAATTTTCCTATAAAATACAAAGAACTGCGGGCTTTTCACAATTGCACAAATTCAGGTATCCCATTACTGTACTTGATTACGTCATAGATATAGCAAAGACATAAGTTTAAGATGGTTTGATTATAATAATACATCATTCAAGGGTTTCTTATGTTGTACAAACTGTATTTGAGGGAAGCATTCTAATGGAGTTCATAAAGTACATGTGCAGTTAAGGTGAATTTCACTTACGAGGAACAACCCCCAAGAACGCTTGATTGCCCAACTTTTCCAAATTGACAGTGGCTACACCACAAAATTCTGCCTTTCCAGAATTGACTCGACTAGGCAATGGCTCAGACAATGATATGACAAATAGATATTCACCCTAGCAAGATAACAGTCAATGTCAGAAAAATTGTCAGACTATACAAAACAAAGTTCAGCAAGTCTGATTATTGATGCCGAAACTTAATAGTGGGGTTCCACCAATATGTTACAATAGCATGAAATGGCTGCATTTTTATGAGAAGTCTGAATGCTTAACAGGATGCTTGGCAAACCATAGAGATATATTACTAGTCTTACAAAATTATAGGTTGCACACTTAGTAAGGGTAAAGTCTGCTACGAGCCTAGCCTAGAAGGCCCATCAGGCTGGCGCTTATCTCCGGTTTCTGTAGCATGAAGCGACTAGGAGTATTTTTACTCCCCTCTGAATGGGATGCCAGTCCATCGCAGGGTTACCCCCAGCATTAAATTCACCAGTACCCATTTATACACCTAGGTGGAGAGAGGCAACATGAGAGTAAAGTGTCTTGCCTAAGAACACAACACAATGTCCCCGGCCAGGACTAGAACCTGGACCATTCGATCTGGAGTTGAGCGCACTAACCATGAGGCCACCACGCCTCCCGCACACCTAGTACAAGGAGAGTAAAGGTCATGATATATTATGAATTGAATACCACATGCAAGTTCTGAAATAGTTTAGTTTCCTTGGGACTGAAGAAATCTGTACATAGTTTCAAAAAATTGTAAATAGCAATTTTTTCACGAATATCTTAACTGAGTCTGAAAGTTTGTGACATAAATTATCTTTCAAACTGCTCTTTGTAACATATCTTTCAATTCTAGCTATTTATGTTTAGTCTTCCAAGTTCTTTTGTCTATGTTCATGTACATACATCTTACATACATCGAACATACAGTTTACATATGTTTGAGTGGGTTCATCGGCCTTTCTGCTATTTAGTGCAACCCTTTGTAAACATACATGTAGAGTTTAATGACTTATTACCTTAAGTGGCCCTGATTGGGGTCTGATCAATTCTACCACTACAATAGAAAGTAAATTGAATCACTAGTACTTAATTGACAAACACATGAAAAATATCACTGTACATAACAACAAGTTTCAAATAGTAATTTTATAATCACTATAATAACAAACAAGCCATTAGGATTATCGAAGTTGCCATGTTAAAGTGTGACTTCTCTATAGTTAGTGTAAAAAAAAAAATTATCTCCACTGATGTCCAAGAGTTCTGTACAAGCTGTAAGTATGGTTTCAAGGTTGAAGTCAGGTGGTATCGGATAGGAGCAGACAAGGGCCAGTCAGAAAATCATGTAGCTAATCTTTCCCTTTCACTCACTGATTTCATTCTGTATACAGCTGTTTCGAGAAAGGTTGTCCAAAAGAAGCATAAAAGTGTACGCGACAATGCCGAAAGGCATTATGGTAAACTGTCAGTTTTTAGTCAACGAAAACATGACAGCAATGTTATAGAAAACGTCACCTCGAAATACATGCTCACTTACTGATATTGAGATATTTGAGTTTCAAAATTCACTCAAATGATTCAGGCCATGAATTAGTAACAAAGGGTAAGGATTCACAGAGAAAGCATGATTCTGACGACTGTAACCTTACTTATTTTATGTCATGTTTCGCAGGGAAAGTCAGAGAAATGTACCAAAAATCGTGGCGCACATGCAGAGCCATCGCTTTTGCTAATGAACCCTTTTGTTTTTGGACGTGTTTTGGCAACGTGATAGCGAGAGAGCTTCAACATAAGCCTGTGCCTACTGCCACTTCATCAACGCTATATCCTAAGAACTCTTTCATCGAAATAGCTTGCCCCCGTAGGTCTTCACTGAATGGTCGTGGCATCTTCGATTCTGGGCATTCTCTTCAAGTTAAATTTATTTTATTGAATATTTCCCATACCATCTTTCGGCATTGTCGCGAACGCTCTTACGCTTCTTTTGGACAACCTTTCCCTAAACAGCTGTATGTGCTTGTGCATCTCCATATCTATTTTAAATAAAATTGTGTGATTCAACAAAATATCCATAGGCCCCCCCTCCACCCCCAACGTATGGTCAATGGAAATTCCTTGGGGGTGGGAGGCTAAAGTGTAGAAATTTCCGAGGGGTATGGGGGAGGGGGGTGGCCACAAGAAGAATTTTCCACAGGGTTGTAAATGACACAATTGATCATATGAGACAGGGTTACCCTATTTGATGGAATGGTGGAACGGCTGAATTGTGGAATAAACGGAATATTCTAAAACACGGAATATATAGAATATTTTGAAACACGGAATATTCTAAAACGTGGGATGAGAGGAAAGTCTTTAAAAAGGATATAAATATTAGAACCAAAAGGTCGAGACAGCAGAAAGCAAATCATTATCTTTAAGAAAGTTACGACATTTTTTAATTTCGAAGACATGTTTCGATGTTACAAACATCATCGTCAGTTACAAAATATTTGAAAAACCGTTAGGATTATATAACAACTAGGCGAAACATGCATAATTAAATATGATTAAGTGACAAGAAATACATATTTGAGTGAGTTACAGAGTGTTAGAAAGAAGGTAGAGCCTAAAGCGTAAGTGTCAGGTTGACGTGATAAACTTGTTGGTTTAAATTAGGCTTTACCCAAATATGCATACCCTCCTTGAGTTTAAGTTGAAATTTAGTAGGGGCGGAATCAAGGATTTCGAAACAATCCGCAGAGCAAGATTGACGACAACGTTCTGAGCTTAGTAAATGTTTGAAGATGTGAGAGGACTTGTATGAAGAGAGATGTTCACGGACGCGTGTGGAAAAATGACGGCAAAAGATTTAAAAATGTGTTACAGAGAGGAGTTGAGTCCTGGACGATATGATTCCCCACTTCCGTTTTTGTGCCTCTCGGACTGTGCTGAAACATCGTAGGGGCACTTTCCCACACTCAGAGAAGGAAAAATGAAGAAAGACGATGGTCAGTGTCTCAATTGCCATAAGAGCATAATGCATGGCATCTGACAGGATGCGGCGATGCGGATCCGCATAATTCACTGAAATCCGCATCTTCCGCATAATTCCGATATTTTCCGCAAAAAACAGAAGAAATATCTGATATTAGTGATAAAGCAGCTCCTTAACATCCTCAAAAACATAAAAGCCGAAGAAATTGACTGTTTTGAAACGCTTATTTTCCTGAACATTGAAGAAAACACACCATTTCGTTCGCAAGATGAAAGTTCGTAAGAAAGATCGTAAGCAGTTTCCGCGCAATTTTTCGCCAATGAGCCTGGACACTAGTTTTTGTTCCTACAATGCTTTCCATTGGACGAGAAACAGTTACACTTCAGCAAATGACGTAACTGATAAGAAACTAAAGGCGCGTTCGATTGACGGTATTCCGGAATAGGATTACATGGAACTGATGAAATACAAGTTAAAAATCCTTCGTTTTTACGGAGATTCACATTATAAATGTCGAACCCCTGCTAAAATGCTATTTTAATCATATCTTTAATATCCTTGTTACTTCAAAACGCCAGAAATACCGTTTTGAATTCATCACTTCACGTATTCTTATTCCGGAATACGGTGAATCAAACGTACTTCAAGTCAATGATCGAGGGAATGGACCGCGCTCCAAAGGTATTACAATTTTGCTCCATTATCTCCAAATTGAAACAAAATTCATGATGAGAAACAAAATCATTTTTTATCGCTTTATTTATTTTACCAAAAGTTGCGGGAAAATCCCAACTGCTAACCCTTTTATTTCAACGGTGAAAGCTGGTCGCAAATTGATGACTCCTCCATGTAATTTAACCACAAAGGGCAAAAATTCAGTCACAAATGCGATTGTATTGGTTGCAATTTCGATTACGGATTTACCGTAAGCATGTAAATACATTGGACGAGCCTAATTATTAGTTTTATAACTTGTTTAAGTTTCCGCATAATCCGGTGTAATTTCCGCATAATCAACGCATGTTTCCGCATAATATGGCCAAAAATTTCCGCATAATCTTTAATTTTTTTCCGCATCCTATCAGAAGCCATGATAATGTATGACATGTTTCATGTTATCGTTTCTTTTGCAGGCTGATTTGCTACGCTGTTTATACACGATTTCCCTAGCAGATGCAGTCTCGTTCCCAGAGCTGCGATCCTTTTGGCCAAAAGGATTGCAGCTCTGGGAACGAGAAGATGTTTAGCAGAAGTTGTTATGATCGGTCACAGGCAGATCATCCTCTGTCAGTGTTGTTGTTGTTGTTATCGATCTGTACAAGAATAGATACATTTGTTGCGATTTGCACGGCAATTAAGTTTGAAAATAAATAATTCAATGAAAGATCAAGCAAAGTGTCAACTGAGTCCTGTGTTATGTTTTTTTGGTCGTTTCGAGCTGTTTTAGGCGTCACTATGCAAAATCTTTTCTTGACCGCCAGTTTAAGAGTCAAGAAAATTGACAAGGCAGGCAACACCGAGCCACCGGCCAGTGACCTCGTCTTGTTCAAGCCGGAACTGACGCCAAACCAGTAAAATTCTCACCTTAAAAACACTGGAACGGAAATTCCGAGCGGATGGGGGGATCTAATTGGAAGAACCATCCATGGGTGGGGTATGGATATTTTCTGGAATCACACATTACGTAAACATGTCTATACTGGTATTTCAATTTGCACATTGGCTGTCATTTAAATACTATCTATGCTCTAAAGCATTTTTGTTTCTACGACCACTGTGCAGCTTTTCATTTTCCTACTTAGTCTTCTTTTCCTTTTCTTGCTACTTTTGGTCATTGTGTTTATTTTTCGTAGGTATTTGATGTGTTGGTCAGCACTTGTCCATAACATATAGCAGACATGTTGTTGTAGTCAGCCATCTTGAATGTACAAGCTGCTCGAGACTTGGTGTTAGAAGTGGGAAAAAAACAATGGTGAATCTCAAAAGGCCAGAGCTCAAACTTGTGTGTAATGTAAGTAAAAATTTCAAGAACTGCAAAGTACGATTCAACGATTACTGCATTCAAGCCAACTACCGCGACCTCGCTAAGGATCCTGTAATGGAACGGTAGAGCAACTCACTACAAAAGTCCTCTGTTAGAAAATTCAGCTTTATGGACTGCTCTTCCAGGTAAGGACCTGAATCCGTCATCTGATATATAATTGAACCCCATATCCCAGATGAAGACAAAAAGAAACCCTGGGCTGGATGGATAAACTATGAGCCCACTACACAGGTACCACAGGTAGTTCACTTCAGACTGACCAATTCAAGCTCTGGACATCCTGAGCCACCTGCTAGTCCATACAAGAGAGGGAAGTAAACGTGAAGCACGCTGGCAGCCTATGTAGCTATGGTGAGCTAAGTGATGAACTTTGTAGAGACAAATTCATATTTGGCCTACATGTGGATAACATGAGAACTGAATTGCTTAAAACACACATAAAACCTGACAACTGTAAGAAGACTCTGTGCTATGTAGTTATGGCAGAAAGAGCTAAAGAGTCCACCAAGCAAGCAAACATATTAATTGCTGACTCGTCAAAAGGAATCACCAAAGACGTCCATTTGACAGGCCTCAGACACAGCCAGATGAAACTCCAAAGGGAGCCTGGAACATGTTTTTGGGGCGGTGACCGGCATGGACCACATCCATGGAAGGTATGTCCCACTAATAGAAAGACTCGCACCAATAGTGGAAGCAATGACCATTTTGCCTGGGTTTGCTTAGAACACCACAAACTTCAAACTACCAGTAACAGATTCAGTAGGAAACAGCAGCCCAGAGGCCAACACAGCTGCCAGAGACGTGATCCTCATATGAAAGCAGCCACCCCATCAAGAGATAGTTATCACACAGACATGTATACCACAGAAGAGGAGCAATATGACTTACCCCAAGGTCAGGCTTATGGTTACAAATACTCACTCGAAGCACAAGTACACAGCATTGCAGCAATCGGGCAGGCAAAACAATACTTTACAAACATATCACATATGTGAACATATCTGTTCACTTCCACGTTGATGAAAACGTTCAACCTGTTCAGATGCCAGTCCATAGAATACCAGTAGCGAAAAGAATGAAAGAGAAAGAAGTCTCAGACTCATACGTAAAGGAGGGAGTCCAAGTCAAAGTAAGTGAACCAACTCCATGGTGCTCAAATGAATTAACCAGAGAAACCCAAAAAAATTCAAAGTGTGCATTGACCCCAGCCAAACCGTGAACAAGGCTATCCAATGTCCAAAACACCAAATGCCTACGGTAAATGAACAGCTTCACAAACTAAGCGCAACAAAATGTTTCTCTCCGGTTGACATCAGAGAAGGCTTCCTCCATATCCCTCTCCATGAGGAGTCATCATGGATGACCACCATGCATATGTCATATGACAGACACAGATGGCTTTGTCTGCCCTTTGGTATTACCAGTGCAGCAGAATACTTTCAGATGAGGCTGACAATTGCATTAGAAGGCATGGATGGCATCATATGTATAGTGGAACTGGATGACAACCTGTTATTTTGGGAAGGCAACAACTTCATGGAAACTCCGAAAGCCCACGACAGAGGATTCGTTGCTTTAATGGAACGCTGCCAGCATAAAAAGATCAAGCTCAAAGCAAGCAAACTGCAGTTCAAGCTTAAAGAAGTCAAGTTTATGGGAACAATTATGTCAGATAAAGGAATAGAACCTGATCCAGACAAAGTAACAGCCATAACACACATGCCAACACCACAGAACAAGGAAGCACTCTTTTGATTCATATACACCGTCAACTATCTGTCACCCTTCTGTGCTAACCTGAGCTCAGTGATTCAATCCCTACGACTGCCCCCCCCCCCCCCCCCCAAGAAGCTGTACCCTTCATCTGCTCCACGGCTCACTACAGCAAAGTGAAGCAACTGATATCCTCAGCCCAAATCTTAGCCTATTATGATCTTCACAAGCCAGTTGTACTTCAGATGGATGCCAGTGATCACGCTCTTGGTGGTGCCCTTCTACAACCAAATGGGGATGGTAAACTACAACCGGCCGCCTTCGCATCCTCCAGCAAGACTCCCACAGAACAGTGCTACTTCCAAATAGGGAAGCAGTGCTTGAAAATCTGCCACTGTTTCCAGAAGGCGAGCCTGACATCAAAGTTCACACAGACCACCAGCCATTAGAAACCATAATGAAGAAACCACTTAATGCCTGCAAAGGATGCTTATGAGACTGCACCATTATCATTTCACCCTAAAATACAAGAGGGGCCAACTCTTCATTTGGCAGATACACTCACGAGCAGCCCTTCCCCATCCAGTCAGAGCAAAACTAATAAATTTTGATGTTTTTGGAATGGAAATGGAGTCCCAAATACAAGACCAGAATCCCAAGACTGACAGAGACCACCAAAGACCAGATTCATGAAGAGAAGAGCAAAAACACTGACAACTCTACATTATACAGTCAATGTTAATGGTTGGCCAGTAGACAAAGCAGTCATCTCTGAGTGATGCTATCCCAGTCTCTGCACAAGGAAATGCTTCGCAAAATCCACGCCAAACACTTTGGTGCAGAATCGAACATGTGGATGGCATGTGAAGTTCTCTTTTGGCCAGATATGTGACAGTCCATTCAAAACATGTCTGATGCATGTTACACCTGCGCCAATATGGCCACTCTGCACCAAAAGACCCAATACCTACCAGGTCATGGCAGACAGTCAGCCAAGATCTCTGTGAGCTTGAAATGCAAGGCTACCTATAAAGTCTCTGTCTGCCACTTCTCTGATTGGATTGAGGTCGACAAAATAGAAGATACCCATTCCTCAACAGTCACTGAGGGAACAAAAGGGCAATTTGCAAGATATGGTGTTCCAGCCATCTGCCACACTGACAACAGACCACATTTTATCACTGAAGACTACAGAAAGTTCTCAGTAGAATAGTACCACTTCGTCCCCTTACCATCCTAAAGATAATGGAAGAGCAAAAGCTGCTGTTCAGGTTGCACAATCCATGTTGAAAAAGGCTGATGACTTCCACAATGCTATGCTTATATACAGAAACACCCCACCTCAAGGCCACATGTACTCACCGGCTCAGCCTATGCTTTTACGACGAACCAGAACAACACTGCCAACTTTTGTCACCCACTATGCTAAACTTGAGAGTTGTTGGGGAGGAAATTTTAAAGAAATGACATGACAGCAAAGTGTACTATGACAAGTCAGTGAGTGTAGAGCAACAACCACTCAACATTGGTACCTATTCCTATGCCAAACCACCTCCACGCCAGTGTGGGAAACCGTGGATCTACATTGTATGGTGAAGTCATCAAGCACAACAACCCTAGGTCTTACACCTAATCCACACTCCTCAAGGAAGCACAATTTGAAGGAAAAAGGTCTAACCAAGACCTACTGCACCCCCTCCTGATTACCAGCCCCAGGCAGAAGTCAAAACAAGCACTTGTCAAACAAACACTTACCAGAAACCATCAAAGGAAGCCACGGAACAAACGTAGTCCTGTCCGCACCGTCCGAATCAGCCACAACAAAACCCTCAAGAGATCATGCTATCACTGACCCCTGTCAGTCTTCAAACCATACAACCTACACAGGTCAACTCACAGAACCCTATGGCTGCATCTCAAGCAGAAACACCAAACCCTGCACAACAATAGCCCCTGAAAGATGTGTGTGTTCCAGTCTAGCAGACCAGATCTAGAAGGCTAATCAAACCCCCCAAAAGACTGAAAAACTATGTCACTGGCTAGAAATCGACATTATAATTTTTTTTTTCTGAGTATCCACAAACAGACACTGAACAATTAACTTGCAGTTCTCTTATTGTATTGTTCATTGAATGTACATGTAGAATACCATCTTTTATATCCCTACATGTAGGTTTTATTTGTTTATTTTATTTTTTCCCAAAGGGGGGAGATGTTGGTCAGCGGTTGTCATGACATTGTATGTGGGAGACATGTTGTTGTAGTCAGCCATCTTGAATGTACAAGCTGTCAATAAAGGAAGTTTGTTGGGTCGCTAGTACTGGCCCTCAGACTTTTGCAAAAAAAAGCAAAACAAAATTAACTCTGAAAATCATGATCTTCTTAATGCAACTGTACTTGTTTCAATTGACACACATCCTGTGCATGGACCAACAAATCAAATAATGTGTATTTCTTACTTTTCAGTATGATCATATTTAACATAAACTTGCCCTTTTTTTCAATTTGCAGCCAAATTTTGGAAAAACACAAAGCAGGATGTACTGTATAAGGGCCAAAATTACTTATTTTCTCTTGTTGTAATCAAATTGGTCTGTCTTTAACTTGCCTAACAACATAAAACCCTTCACCTACAAAATGCTGTTAATACACTGTAGGAACCCTTGGTGAAAAAAACAGAAAACAAAAACACAACCTGAATGATTAAGGTCACAATCTTGAGATAATATGGTGTTGCGATCAGTAGCTGTTGTTGAACTGCTATCCTCTGTATGAGAATTCCTATTGCTGTCTGTCTATTAAGTGAGAAGAAGAAAATAAAGGCAAGATCAATCAAAATGTTACAGAATAATCCCTTTAAATTACAGCACCCAGCTGGTGGATTGGGGTTTTGATAATAATAATTACTAGCTTTGCAACTCTGTGATTCACAACTTGCATAGAGCTGCAAACTGTTTGAATTGTTCAAGGCTTATCTTCAGTTAATACTCACCCATATTTGCGCTGGCTGTACTGTACTTTCTGTTGAATTAAAGCAGAGTCAATAACGTTTAATATTTTATTGATATGCTTGCAGTTTTGGTAAAGCAAACTGCAGTATACAGCCCACTCAAACAACTACAGGTTGACAACCACATGACATAGACTTGGATCATGGGGGGCACCCAAATGGCTGACAAGAATAGGTTGGAATAGGGTACTGAATATATTGTTAGGTAAAGGTAAAGGTACACCTTATTTAATGTCAGAAGTTCCTTTACCCTCTAGAGGGTATTCTCCCCAGAAGCTGAAGGTGCGCTCATTCTACACCCCCCCTCTATCCATCAGTGCTGTTTTTGGTATGTATAAGTTATGTCAAAGGTATGGCTTGACAATACAATACAATACAATACAATACATACTTAATTGACCGCTCCCCATAGGGGCTTTTCAGGGCCAATGAAACAATCAATGAAACAACAGAACACAACAACAGCAACTGTTAAGAGTCCCAACTGGCTGGAGGCAAACCAGTTGGCTATTTACAAGTGCAGCTGGGAAGTTGAACCAGGGACTACCAGGAACAAATTCAACGAGTGGTCAGAGCGGGTCTTGAACCCGAGATCTCCGGATCTCAAGGCAAGCGCCCTAACACTGGGCCACACTGCCTCCTGTTACCTATAACATATTCGTCACATATCAAAAACATTCATATGACAAACCAAGAACATACTTTAGTCATGGCTTCTGATAGGATGCGGAAAAAAAATTAAAGATTATGCGGAAATTTTTGGCCATATTATGCGGAAACATGCATTGATTATGCGGAAACTTAAACAAGTTATAAAACTAATAATTAAGCCCGTCCAATGTATTTACATGCTTACGATAAATCCGTAATCGAAATTGCAACCAATACAATCGCATTTGTGACTGATTTTTTGCCCTTTGTGATTTATAAAATACATGGAGGAGTCATCAATTTGCGACCAGCTTTCACCGTTGAAATAAAAGGGTTAGCAACTTTTGGTAAAATAAATAAAGCGATAAAAAATTATTTTGGTTCTCATCATGAATTTTGCTTCAATTTGGAGATAATGGAGCAAAATTGTAATACCTTTGGAGCGCGATCCATTCCCTCGATCATTGACTTAAAGTGCGGTTGATTCACCCGTATTCCGGAATAAGAATACGTGAAGTGATGAATTCAAAACGGTATGTCTGGCGTTTTAAAGCAACAAGGATAATAAAGATATGTTTAAAATAGCATTTTCGCAGGTGTTCGACATTTCTAATGTGAATCTCCGTAAAAACAAAGGATTTCTAACTTGTATTCCATGTAATCCTATTCTGGAATACGGTCAATCGAACGCGCCGTTAGTTTCTTATCAGTTACGTCATTTGCTGAAGTGTAACTGTTTCTCGTCCAATGGAAAGCATTGTAGGAACAAAAACTAGTGTCCAGGCTCATTGGCGAAAAATTGCGCGGAAACTGCTTACGATCTTTCATCTTGCGAAGGAAATGGTGTGTTTTCTTCAATGTTCAGGAAAACAAGCGTTTCAAAACAGTCAATTTCTTCGGCTTTTATGTTTTTGAGGATGTTAAGGAGCTGATTTATCACTAATATCAGATATTTCTTCTGTTTTTTGCGGAAAATATCGGAATTATGCGGAAGATGCGGATTTCAGTGAATTATGCGGATCCGCATCGCCGCATCCTGTCAGATGCCATGTTTAGTCTGGTATGCAAGAGGTAGCTAGCTAGGTCAGTGATATATTTATGCTACCTCTGTTATACCAAAGATGTACCATTAAGTATCATTTTTGGAACAAATTTTATATCCCAAAAAGGTAGCCAAAACATACCACTTTGGAAGTACCTAAAACATACCTTAGCCACATATCTAAAATTATGTTTTTCATATGTCGACCATACCTCAAACATACCAATAAACTACCAAGAACATATCAAATTTGACATACCCAAAACATATCAGTCACATACCAAAAACATATATAGGACATACCATTGAAGTACATACTTATAAATTTGGTATACCAGAGCTAGGTCACTGATATGTTTATGCTACCTCTGACATACCAAAAACATACCATTAAGCATCATCTTTGGAACAAATTTTACCAAAACATACCACTTTGGAAGAACCTAAAACAATATATTACCTTGGCCACATAATTATCTAAAATTATGTTTTGGGTATGTCAACCATACCTCAAACACATCAATAAACTACCATGAACATATCAAATTTGACATAGCCAAAACATATCAGTCACATACCAAAAACATACATATGACATACCAAGTACATACTTTAAATTGTTATGCCAGAGGTAGGTCACTGATATGTTAATGCTACCTCTGACATACAAAAAATATACCATTAAGCATCATTTTTGGAACAAATTCATAGTTCCACAAAAATACCTAATGCATAGCACTTTGGAAGCTACTTCCTAAAAATACCTCAAAAACAAAGCTGAAAGTTATGTCTTGGATATGTTCACCATACCTAAAACATACCGTCACCATACCAAGAACATATAGCTGATTTGTAAGTCAAAAATACCATAAACATACATATACGGCACACTACCTTATGCGTGTACCAACCAGGAATAATTCATGCATTAATTGCTACATTTCTCATGTTCAGGGCTCCTTAAATTGTAAACTACAGTACAACAATCACAAGTGAGATACCTCATCATGTAAAACATTTATTTCACCAACAGGTCATTTATAGCTGCATTAATATGCAACCTTATAATTACATACTGGACACAGGTATATTAATGAAGCGGAAGTCAACTTGTATGATTTGTCTTTGTAATCTTCAGACTAAGATGAAGTAAAAATAGAACTTTTTAATTTAAAAATGGTCTATTACTTTAAATTTTTATCCTCCGTTACTACATAAACGAGATGCTTCCGTGAAGCATACACTGGGTTGCCTGTGGTACGTGTTACAGAAAATCAGAAGGCACTGAATTGTGTGGTATTGAAATACAGCATTCCAGTCTCCGAAGAATAACAAATAAAAGAGAAGCGAGAAACATTGGCTTCTGGGCTGACATGTTGATAATTTTCAAGTTCCCTCACAACTTCTTTTCACCACAAGTGTGCCCTCTGAGCATCTGAATGCTTTTAATACTAAAATTCACCGGAAGTTAAGCCCTTTCGGGCGGGGTTAGTTTTAGGATGGGAGACCAAAAACAGTAAACCCCTACTAAAACACAAGGATCTGACCGAAAATACTATTTACGCTAACAAATGCGAACTCAGCAAAGTACAGATTTTGTTAGCTTGCTTTATGCAAAACAAACATTGATGCAAAAGCAAATATCTATTGATACACAGTTTTAGAAAGAGCAGAAGGAAGTTTCCGGAACGGTCGATCGAGAGTAAAATATTTACGACATGAAAACAATATTAATTTTGAACCATGAATATAGAATATAAAAAGTTACGATCAGCGACAAACATTTTGGGAGATTTTTGCTACGTTCAAATAAATCGCAAAATCGAAAGTGACATGCCGGAATTCAGCGGGCGGCCGTGATTAAGTTACCGCGGCATGTTTACTCGCCAAACAGTGAAGTATCTGTGTCAAATGATGGCAAGATACCGGGTTTTTGTAAGTTTCTTTTTCTGTCAAGTGTTATAAAGTTTGACACTGAAATGAGCGAAGTCAAAACAAAGATCAACCCAACTCTTGTTTATGCAAAGTCAAAATTTACTCTCCAAGACGCGTACGACGTTATTTATCACCAGGTAATTTCATCATTTTGGAAATAGCAGCTACTTTATGATTCATCTGCGTCACAATTTTTCACTGATTTTGGGGCTCATTTTGTTGAAACTCAAGCACGCTTCCAACAGGCCTGTGAACCCTTCCTGCTTACAGAGCAATACTAAAAAACTTCTCCCATATCACATTTCCACCTTAAGCTCGAAAATTCAATACACAACATGATATTATAATTCACAAAGGCAGAAAATACCACAGAATCCTTTTCCAGCGAAAAATTTATTGAAACAAACAACATATTTGCTCTTAGAGGCGAAAACCTCTTCCTATTTCATTGCGTGCGTGAAGACAAGAAACTCAATCGTGTCAAATTACCATGTACTTCAGGTAAATACAGCTCACTTTGATTTCTGCTCGACGGGCGATAGATTGTTGTCGAAGTCCATTACTCGTCGCTTTTACGATTCCAGGTATTTGTTTTCACCGCCCGCCTAGTTTATCCAACTGACTTTTCATTATTGAGCTCCATAAGGGTATACTTTGTTTAAGATCCACTAAAACGCCATTTGCGTTACATGACTTTCGACGCCATTGCAGGTTAAGTTTATCATTCTACTGTGTCCACCAGAGAAGTCTACGTATTTCCACTACCCTCTCTATCCTAAGAAAATACGGGCAGAGGGCTCTATGCAGAAAGACACCACTTAGCAGGGGACTGACGGGCAAGACTTTTACCGACACGGAAAATAAAAAAAACGAGATGCTTCTGTGAAGCATACACTGGGTTGCCTGTGGTACGTGCTACAGAAAATCAGAAGGCACTGAATTGTGTGGTATTGAAATACAGCATTCCAGTCTCTGAAGAATAACAAATAAAAGAGAAGCGAGAAACATTGGCTTCTGGGCTGACATGTTGATAATTTTCAAGTTCCCTCACAACTTCTTTTTACCACAAGTGTGCCCTCTGAGCATCTGAAGGCTTTCTAATACTAAAGTTCACTGAAGTTAAGCCCTGCCGGGCGGGGTTAGTGTTTGGATGGGAGACCAAAATAACGTACCCCTCCTAAAAAAGAAGCATCGGACCGAAAATACTATTAACTCTAACAAATGCGAACTCAGCAAGGTACAAATCTTTTTAGCTTGCTTTATGCAAAACAAATATTGATGAAAAAGCAAATAACTATCGATACACAGTTTTCAGAAACCGGACGGTCGATCGAGAATAAAATATTTACGACATCAAAACAACATTAATTTTGAACCGTGAATATAGAATATAAAAAGTTACGATCAGCGACAAACATTTTGGGAGATTTTTGCTACGTTCAAGTAAATTGCAAAATCGAAAGTGACTTGGCCGGAATTCAGCGGGCGCCGTGATTAAGTTACCGCTGTATGTTTACTCGCCAAACAGTGAAGCATCTGTGTCAAATGATGGCAAGATACCGGGTTTTTGTAAGTTTCTTTTTCTGTCAAGTGTTAAAAAGTTTGACAATGAAATGAGCGAAGTCAAAACAAAGATCACAATCGCCCAACTCTTATTTATGCAAAGTCAAAATTTACTCTCCAAGACACGTACGACGTTATTTATCACCAGGTAATTCCATCATTTTGGAAATAGCAGCTACTTTATTATTCATCTGCGTCACAAGTTTTCACTGATTTTGGGGCTCATTTTGTTGAAACTCAAGCACGCTTCCAACAGGCCTGTGAACCCTTCCTGCTTACAGAGCAATACTAAAAAACTTCTCCCATATCACATTTCAACCTTAAGCTCGAAAATTCAATACACAACATGATATTATAATTCACAAAGGCAGAAAATACCACAGAATCCTTTTCCAGCGAAAATTTTATTGAAACAAACAACATATTTGCTCTTAGAGGCGAAAACCTCTTCCTATTTCATTGCGTGCGTGAAGACAAGAAACTCAATTGTGTCAAATTACCATGTACTTCAGGTAAATACTGCTCACTTTGATTTCGTCTCGACGGGCGATAGATTGTTGTCGAGGTCCAGTACTCGTCGCTTTTGAGATTCATGCCTAGTTTATCCAACTGACTTTCCATTATTGAGCTCCATAAGGGTATATTTTGTTTAAGGATCCACTAAAACGCCATTCGCGTTGCATGACTTTCGACGCCATTGCAGGCTAAGTTAATGATTCTACTGTGTCCACCAGAGAAATCTACGCAGTTCCACTACCCTCTCGATCCTAAGAAAATACGCCCAGAAGGCTCTATACACAAAGACACCACTTACCAGGGGAGTGACAGGCAAGACTTTTACCGACACGGAAAAAAAAAAAACTAAAAAAAAGAAAAAAAAGAAAACAAACAAACTAAACGAAGACCTCGACTGGGTTTGCCTTATAAGGCAACCCAGTAAAAATAATAATCTACCCATTTTCCGACTGGGATGCCTACGGCAACCCAGTAAATAGCTGGAACTTTCTTGGACAAGGTCAGGAAAATCAAGAAGAATTATATTAGCTTTAAATAACTGTGCACATGTGAAACACGTGAAACAAGGTTATAATGTATCTCGCTCCTGTAAAATAATATTCCAGCAACTAAAAAAAAATATATATATATATATATTAGAGCAGTTTTCAAATGAGTGTTGTAAAACCAAAACCAAAGTAATTACTTTGGCCAATCAAAAAGGACTGGGAAAATCCAGTAAACCAATCAAAACTCGAAGTAATTATGGGTAGCCGTCACAAAGCGCAGGAAAATGTGCACGCGCAAGCCACGGGTTTTTTCCGAGTTCCCAGTGGGTTCAATTGTAACACCTTTCATTTAATATGTGTTAAAACATTTTCTCACATTCACTCACTTTGATGGTTGGTTGGCCACATCATTCAATGATGCTCTCAATGTGACTGCGCAATGCAGTTATGAGCTATGCAGTCAGTGGATATTTGACTCCGTGGCTGCGTGATGCAGCTCGAGTCAAATACCCACATTTCACCCTTGCTCACCATAGAGTCTCCAGTAGCTCAGTGGTAAGAGCATCCGTACTAGATCACGGAGGGTCGTGGGTTCGAATCCCACCTGGGGCTCGGATTTTTTCCGAGTTCCCAGTGGGTTCAATTGTAACACCTTTCATTTAATATGTGTTAAAATATTCTCTCACATTCGCTGATTTAGAATAATCATTTTTTTAGAGTTATGGTTGGTGTGTATATCCATGAGATCCTTGCCGAAGTTTAAATGAAACCGCCAAAACCGCCGTAGCCTGTTCCAGGCTCTCAGATAGTCGAGAAAACGAAAAGAACTGCGTGTGAAAAGCGAGTGGGGGCTTGGGTCGAGGCGAGGCGGGAGAGCCTGTAAGCATCTCTTTAAATTCTTCATTCCGGTATACCAGCTCCTGGTATACCCTCTGATTGGTCAATTTTGACAGTTTACATCAACACTTTCGTAATCTTTTTGATTCACGCGCGGAGCACGCAAGAAAGAGGTCAATTCTGTCGCCGAGTGTCTTGAAGTATTCCCAAACGTACAAGCCCTCAGATTCGAGCAAAAGTTGTGTCTGTTCGACTTTAATAAGTCGAAAAAACGATCCGTTTGCAATGCTTCCAACTGGTTTTGGTAAAAGCATAAATTTTCAGTTACTGCCGCGCGTTGCGAAAGCGCTTCAATGTTGTGATAGGACATCTCTCCACAACGCTTACAATATAGCATCACCGGGTACGATATATAGTGTATATAGTTCGCATTTGACACAACTATTATGTCCCATGCACGCCACAATTGTTAGCATTCAACGGCGCTCTCTGAAAACTCTGACGAACGAGAAAAATACAATATTTTGTTATTCTTTCTTATGCAAATACTTGGCTGCGTATTCGAATTCACCAGCTATGGTCAATTAAATTTCTGCCTTCATCGCCGTCGAAAAAATGAGAGCAAAAAGAAAAAACCACTTTAAAAGAGCGCAAAAATTTGCCGAAAACAGGCTTGTATTTCCGTTACAAAAATTAGGTTTTATCAACGGAGTTGATAATGTAAATTGGCCACCGTACAGAGATCCTTTCATTTGTATTTCCGTTGTATGTCTTAAAGCTTTAAAAGATCAAGCGATTTCAGGAAGCGAAGGCGATGGCTACGTGCGCGTGTCTGTATACTGCAAATGCAATTGAACCCATCCACATGAAATATCAATCTTTCACATTCATTATCGGTTGTCCTGTTGCATCAGAGCTGAAGTTTATTGATGAGACCATCTTATCATCTAGGCCAGAAACTTCAATGGTCGGGTTTCTGTTTTCCTTGAAAAAGTCAACAGAGCGTCTGGAACTCGCAGCTTTCGAACTGGTCGTGTCTTTTGGTCGAATTTGCTAAATCTCCCGTCGGTGATTTCCTTGACACTCGTTTCCCGGTTGCTTTGACAATGCCTTCGTTCGCGTAAAGTTATTTTCCTAAAAGTGCCTTAAATTCTGGCTAACATACTCGCACAAGTGAGAATTAACGCATCACCAAGTCGTGAGTTGAACTCACGACCTCCCGCGTGACAGCCCGGTGCTCAACCGACTGAGCCACCGGTGTGCGTTCTTATACTCATGATACATTGAAGGAAAGTGAAGAGGATTCCGGGCGAATTTGTCCTCAAACAAATGTGGAAAGATACAGGTGTGGATTGACAGGATAAAGTGGTGACTTGGAGTGTGTAATTCTCAAGAGTTATGCTTCATGTTCCTTTGAAATGAGGCCGATCATCAGCTCATCAAACATTTTATAATAAGGTAATCCATACACCGTATTCAAAAATGTCAGACACGCGGAACGACCTAGGTTCTAATACACGAAAGTGAGGTTTGGTAGGCCGTATTTCAGTCTGGAAAATTTTAGTAGCAGCTATCAGCAGATTTATGTTATACGATATTCCGGTCTTATCAGAGCTAAATCCTCCGAAAATGGCATCCTCAAGTAGTACAGTGAATGACTCAGTTATTCTTACCAAAGATGACATTCCCGGAGCCTCGTTAGCTGGGCTGAATCCTTCTTCGCTGAAGAATGAAGAGTTGTGGTTTTGGTTGCGCGATGCGGTGTCGTGGGGATTCCCTTAAACTTTGCTTGTAAAACGGTAATCACAAGGCTTTGATTTTAAATAGTAGTTTAACAAGTTTATCTGTTACCCGTTTTTTTTTTTTTTAATGCGCTTTGCGGAGTGGAGGAATATGTGAAAAGTGGACGCGATCAAATGGTGATAGATCCTGATCCGGACAAAATTTACACCAAAAGAAAAAAGAGGAAATTATGAATGTTATGAGCTGCACTCCTTCGTCATCACCCAGCGTGAAATACCCAAGTGATGGCTGGGGAAAATCTCTAGAAAGGATGCCTTCATTCACTCGCATTGACTTCCTTGAAAAAAAATTCAGGGCACTTGAGTGGCGATTGTTTTGCTTCGAGAATATTTCAAAAAATGATTCTTAACGGCCTGGAACCAGTGGAGAAAACATTCAATATTTGTCCTCTGCAAGAGACGACATTCAGGCTGGTCATAGTGAACATTTGAAGTGAAACAATCGTTGAAAACCATAGATGAATTTTTTTCTTACATTGCGTCGCCTCAGACAAGGCTTCGCCGAAATACACTCGGCTCAGTTTTTTAACGTAACCCAGTCAATTGTAAGCAGAATTTTTATATCTTGGATCAATTTTATTCACTTGAAACTAGGACAGATAAATATCTGGCCATCTAGAGAACTTGTGGATGAGACACAATTCAAAATACATGTGATGTATCAACAAAGTGAAAAAAATCCTGTTGTATAATTTAATTCGATTTATTATTTTTCAAGGTTAGTTTTCACTTTGTAGATACATCTCATTACTTTGAATTGAAAATCCATTGTTATTATCACTACAACAGTAATGCATGACTTTGACAATTATCAGGGTATTTCAATCTTCCAATGTTGTTGCTGTACACCATGTTTCTTTCAAAGGAGACTTACTTAACTCCCAGATATTAATATCCATTTCAACACAAATAATTAAATACTGTATACATGTGCCCTGGTTCATTTTTCCAAACAAAATATTGTTTGTTGTCTGACATTGATATCATCTGGTAAAACATTAAATTCATACAAAGCCTTCATCATTTTCAAATTAGGAAATCCTGTGTAAAAGGTAATTATTATAAGAGAATCATTTTTTGAAATATTCTCGAAGCAAAACAATCGCCACTCAAGTGCCCTGAATTTTTTCTCAAGGAAGTCAATGCGAGTGAATGAAGGCATCCTTTCTAGAGATTTTCCCCAGCCATCACTTGTGTATTTCACGCTGGGTGATGACGAAGGAGTGCAGCTCATAACATTCATAATCCTCTTTTTTCTTTTGGTGTAAATTTTGTCCGGATCAGGATCTATCACCATTTGATTGCGTCCACTTTTCAAGTATTCCTCTACCCCGCAAAGTGCACTTTTTTTAAAAAGGGGTAACTGATAAACCTGTTAAACTACTATTTAAAATTAAAGCTTTGTGATTACCATTTTACAAGCAAAGTTTAAGGTAATCCCCACGACACCGCATCGCGCAACCAAAACTGCAACTCTTCATTCTTCAGCGAAGAATAGCCCAGCTAACGAGGCTCCGGGAATGTCATCTTTGGAAAGAATAAATGAGTCATTCACTGTACTGCTTGAGGACGCCATTTTCGGAGGATTTAGCCCTGATAAGACCGGAATATCGTATAACATAAATCTGCTGACAGCTGTTACTAAAATTTTCCAGACTGAAATACGGCCTACCAAACCTCGCTTTCATGTATTAGAACCTAGGTCGTTCCGCGTGTCCGCGTGTCCGCCACTTTTTGAATACGGTGTATTGATGATATTTGTCACAGTCTATAGAATGCCCAGAATAAAAGCTTTCATTTTCATTTATCTGCGTGACGAGTGATTTTATGGTCAAAGTTTGGCCCCTTTAAAGGACACTGCTTAAGCTAAGTAAAGTGAGAAATATTAGAACAGTGTCTGAGTTTTAACTCGACAAATATCACATTAACATTCAGACTTTGAATAAGACCAAATCTTGTTATATTTAAGGTTGAACTTAGGCTCATTTTTTAAATTAATTTTGGTATCTCTTGAAGCTATGGTTTTGGTATAAATTATTATTAAAGATCGATTTTGAACTACTTTTTTGGTATGTCATGTCTCTAAGATTTGAGCTACTTCTCTGATGTCTCCGAAAGATATGTTTTTGGTATGTCATTTCTCCGTAAGATTTGAGCTACTTTTCTGATATCGTGGAAAGATGTGTTTTTGGTATGTCATTTCTCCCAGAGCTTTCAAGGCACTTTTTCGGTTGTCCTGAGAGAAATGACATACTGAAAACATACCTTACAGACATACCAAAAAGGTAGGTACATTATATAATCCATGTTTTTTAAGATATGTAGCTACCTTTTTGGTATGTCTGTAAGGTATGTTTTCAGTATGTCATTTCTCTCTTAACAACTTACCTACCTTTATAATATGTCACTAAGATATGTTTTAGGTATGTAATGCCGTTTTAAAAAAGTACGTGTTTGGTATGTTTTTAATGTATGTTTTAGGTATGTTTTGAGAAAGACATACCTAAAACATACTAGAGCCACACAGAACATACCTCAGACATACCTCAAGACAAACCAAAAACATACCCAAAATTTAGTGTGGGGCGATTTTAGGGCATTTAAAGCTACCTGAAGCTACACAGAATGGAAAGAAGTTGAAGCAAGGATGTGAGGTCATTAGGGATCAAACTCTCAACCTCTTGCAGAGAAAGGCTGTGCACTAACCAACTGGGCAAATAATCCTTATTCCTCCTGTTAGGGCACAGTACGAACCCTTAATGACAAATTAGCAAAAAACAAGAATACCACCTGGATGATCAAGGTCACAATCTTGAGATCTAGCTTGAGATATGGTGATGCGATCAGCAGCTCTTGTTAAACTGCCATCCTCTGTATGAGAAGTCCCATAAATGCAGTATAACTATTAAGTGAGAAGAAGAAGAAAATAAATGCAAAATCAAATCAAGAGGTTACAAGGTAATCCTTTGAAATTAATAAGGCACCCAGCTGGTGGAGTGGAGGATTAATTGGCTTGCAACTCCATGTTAGAGTTGCAATGACTTGTGTTTGAATGATAATAAAATTGGTACTCACCCCTACTTGCTCTTGCTGAACTGTTGAATAAGCAGACATAAGCTTTTATTATTTTGGGATTAATGTGTTTGTTTTGATTATATTACAAGCCCACTCAAATAAGCACGGGTTGACAACCTCATAAAATAAACTTGGATCATAAACAACTAATGAGAGGGGCACCCAAATGGCTGTCAAGAATTCAATAGGATTGAAACCTTATAAAATTAGATAGCAAAACTGTTGACAAAGAAATTAAAGTCTGCTGGACAAAAAAAAATCCATGTCGACATTTGTGATAGGCCCATCAAATGAAAAGTTACAGTACTGGGCAAAAGTAACATGGAAGGGGGGAGGGGGGAGGAGGGTACTGCCATATACGGGTGATAATTATAGGAATGTGCCGCCGTGAAGGGTATGGTATTCAAGCAGTTACTAGATCT
>NC_090874.1:578231-588231 GCF_036669935.1 Montipora foliosa
TACAGTTATAGCTTGTGGTTCCAAGTAACCATTTAATCCTTTTCTAAACAAAATACAATACTCCAAAAAAACCTCGTGGTCCGAAAACGACCCAAAACAAATAAACAACTTCATGTACAGCACTCAAAGTATCCTTCACATCATTTCCCCCCCTTCTCGATGGGCCAGTGGCTCATCGAACCCATAACATTTATACTTAATGTTCTCGGTGTTTCTAGTGTGGTTCAAAGTGCTCTCAATGTTTCTAAATGCTCATAAAATTAGTGTTCTCAGTGTTCATCTTGTCTCCTGGCTGCTGCGTCCTCTGCGACACATTCTCACGGCGATTGGTCTTATCAAGGCATTACCACCCACTTGCACTTTCACTGCTCGAACATGCCCGTCTTTTCCAGGGTAAACCTCCTGAACTCTGCCCAGGGGCCAATGTCCACGAGGCGTGTCTGGGGCAATCACTAGAACAAAATCATTCATCATTGACCTGGATGTCTTTCTGTTCCTTCTGCCACTCTGTCCTACGGTTAAGTGTTGGTATAGCCATTCTCAAAGCCAGCGGTGACAGAAATGCCGCACCAGCTCTTGTAGACGTCTCCAATGCTTTTGCGGGCTAAATTGGCTACTGTCAACTGTTTCTGGAGCGAACTGACCCCCCCACTTGTCAGCACAAGAAGTGATTAGGGGTGATTGGTACATAATCTAAGGGGTTCGCTGACTGGTACATTAACAGCCCGGAGTTAATTAGAGCTTCGGCACCTGTAAAGGCAGTCGTTAGTTCCACGTCTGTAACATCCGCACTCCCCAGTATTGCATATGGCTAATGCTGCTCTGTTGGCTGCTTTAATCATGGTCTCATGGACTCCACCAAAGTGGGGAGCTAGGAAGTTCCACTTCACAACTTCACAAATGGAACTTGCAATCTTGTCTTGGTCCAGTTGTGCAACTAGCTCCTTCAGCTTTCGCTCCACTCCAACAAAATTACTCCCATTGTCAGATATCATCTCCTCTGGTAACCTTTTCGATTTGTCATACGGAAGAATGCATTCAAGAAGGAATCCATGTCCAGTCCGTATGCCATCTCTAGGTGAACAGCTTGTGACAGCAAGCATGTAAATAAGCATATTAGGTAACGCTTGGTCTTCCTCTCGCCCCTTCCTTGTACGGTCACCAATGGTCCTGCAAAGTCAACTGCTGTTCGGGCGAACGCTCGCAAGGGCAATTTCAGTCGGATCTTTGGTAGTGGGGCCATTATCTGCTTTGCGGCCTTTGCTTTCCTTCATTGGCATTCACAGAATTCTCTTTCCACCTCACGAATCTCTTCTCTTGCCTGCATGATCCAAAGTTGGGCTGAAAGCAATGACAGCGTGTGATTGGTTCCCGCTGAGTTGCTGTTTGATGGAAGAACCTTCTGTTTCACCAGTGCCTTGTAATCTTCATGAAATGCTTCCTGTTGGGCTTTCTTCATGATTTCGATTTCCGCATCAGCGATTTTCTGACAACCCAGCTCCCCGTAGCTTCTCTCATTGATTCGTATCCTGCAGTTGTTCACAAATAACCCAACCCATGCTTTAACTCTCACTAGTTTTCTCCAACTTGAAAATCTGCTGGGCTGCAAACGGGAGGGTGTCTCTGGCATCAGGGCAAACAGGGTGATTGATTCTTGCACTGGCTCTCCAGACGTCTTCATTTTCTTCCGCACTTCCATTGCTGCTTCGGGACTTGGATCAGTCTTTGTCTTTGCCCACGTTTCTTGGTCCTTGCTCAGAAAAGTCGGTCCCCACCACCACATCTCACTTTGTTTCAATTCAGCAGCTCCTCTAGTCGGAAGATCGGCTGGATTCTCTTGGGTGATCACATAGCACCACTGACTATGACTACTTCAATCATGTATCTCCCCCAATCCGATTTGCCACGAATGGCTTGAAGCTCCAATTGCGACCTCGTATCCAGCACAAGACGTTCATGCTGTCACTCCAAAATGTCAGTTGGTTCCTGTCAAACTTGAGTACCCTTGCTATAGACAGGGCCAATCTCAATCCCAAGACGGCTCCCATTAGTTCGAGCCTAGGAATACTTGTTGCTGACAAGGGTACTACCCGTGTTTTAGAGGCCACTAAGCTGGTCGAGACTGTGCCATCCTTGTAAAGGTATCTTGCATATGCCGCCGCTCCATATGCATCAGCTGACGCGTCAGTAAAGGTGTCTAGGGTTACTGCCTCAACACTACAATTTAATTGCAAACAACGGGGAACTTTGACATGTGATAACTCTCCAAGCTCCTCAAACTACATTTTAGCTCCTCTAGCTTGGCTTTGGTCTAGTAGGTCATCCCAGTCCAATCCACATCTCTTGGAGAAGTATCTTTGCTCTAATTACATAAGGTGCTAGGAACCCCATAGGATCAAACAACATGGCTATTTTGCGCAGAAAGGTCCGCTTGGTTAAGAGATAGTCATCCTCAGGTGGGTTTGCTCTCTAAGTAAAAATATCTTCTTTGACCAGCCACAACACACCAAGTGCCTTTACAGAAGGCAAATTTCCGTTGTCTAAATCAACTTCAGCGGCTCTGTCTCCTTCTGGAATCTTCTCAAGTACTCACTCGGAGTTTGAAAGCCATTTCCTTACGTGCATACCGGCTGATCCCCACAGTTTTGACAACTGGTCATACAGTTCTAGTCATTCCTCATCACTAGGTGCAGAGTCCATACTATCATCCATGTATGTTGATCGCTTCAATAGGATCGCTTCAATAGCTTTCGGGTACTGTTCCCTGCGTGCTTCCGCGAAATAAACTGTGCTTGATAGGGGCACGAATTGACACCAAAGACCAAGCTGTTAAATTGGTACTTTTCGGGAGGCCTTGACTGATCCAAATCTGTCCATAAGAAGCGATGAAAAGGTCTACTCGATGGCTCCATCCCAATTTGCAAATACATGTCAGCAATGTCACAAACGAGGACAACTGGGAATCTCCGAAAACGAAGCAGCACATCAAAGACCTCCCGTTGAAGCTTGGGCCCTTGATAAATAACATCATTCAATGATACACCATTGCATTTTGCAGAAGCATCAAAAATCACACGAATCTTCGTAGTCATCCTCTCTGGTCTCACAATTGCGAAGTGAGGGAGGTACATTGTACCCTGCTTTCTCTTCCTTTTCTGAGGGCGCCACCTTGGAGCTATAGCCTTTCTTTAAGTACTCAGTGATGACATTAGAATGTGCTCCAGACAACTGTGGATCCTTCAAGAGCCGGTTCTCTGTGCTAAGCAATTGATTTACTGCCATGTCATAGTTGTCTGGCAATTCTGCAGCATCTGGTTTCCACGGCATGGCGAGTTAATTCATATCTCCCTTCTTTGAACTGCTCTAAGTTTTCAAATCCTTTGATGGCTAACTCTTCTTCTGGTCTTAGTCTCTCTTTTTTTGTCTCTGATCCACATGTCTCAACCTCCCAAAACTTTAGAAGAACAGAGGTTAGCTCCATCTCCTGCTGATGTACAAAGTAGGCCATGTTAAGATGGGCCAAAGGTGTACCATCAGCAATCACATCTGCCGCCCCGATGCATGTTCAGCCCAAAGGTGTCAGTCGGGCCACAGGCTCACCAGGTTGCCCACAAATGTCCTTGATTGAATAATGCAGTTCTGCATAGTCTATCCCAATCAGCATGTCAACGACTGGTTGAGGACCAAGATCGGGGAAGTTAATGCCTTGTAGATGCTCCCATTTTGCAGCTTGCACTTTCCAGTTGACTGGCCGCATGTTTCCAGTTACTCGTGTTGCGGTATATGCTGAAATCCTTACATTAGTCCTGCCATCCACACCCTGCAGGTCAAACTCCACCGGCATAGTCTGGAAGGAATCCTCTCCACCGTTGAGGACGTTAACAGTGATCGTCTGCATGGTTCCCTCCAACCCTAACTCAGCGGACACATCACCATTTATGTAAGTCTTGGTACTTAAGCATCATCCAACAACACGTTCAAGACCAACCTCAGATCCGCCCTCCATTCTTCACAACTACCGGTATGGTATGCAAAGCCACAAAATGTGCCTGTTCTGGGGGCTTCGAAGTCATCACTGTTGTTGTTAAGGAACTCTCGTTCAAAAACCTGTGCTCCCCCTCCATGCTAGGACTGGCTGGAACATTTCCGCTCTGTGAATGTCCCATCTCAGTAACTAATGCTCTTTCCGGCTCCTGGTCTGCTATCTCTGGCCCATGGTTCACTCGGTCATCAGCAAAATCATTTCTTGTTACTAGACCTCCATGCAGCAATCTATTGTGCGTTCTTTGACAGCCATCAATACCAGAGGGCTTACTCCGGGCACAGCGGTCGCTGGTGTGATTTCTTCGTAGGCAACAGAAGCAAACTCTCAATTGTTTAGCTGCAAGCCAACGGCTTTGGACATGCATTTTCTTAAACTCTTCACTACGCCACACGGGGTGGCCTTTCCTGCAAAACTCACAGTCAAGGCTTTTAGCCTTTCCTGGTGCTCTTGTCTGTCCAAAGAAGGTCCTTCTCTGCACCTTCCTGCAACTCCACATAATAGGGAGCTTAAGCACGTGCGTTTTTGAGACGCGGACGTCAACCGGAAGAGAACATTTCGAGTGCCAGGACAGTGGTGTCTCCTAGACTTTTATACCAATCATCTCTAATGGAGATACAATGTGAATGTGGTTGTGTGAAGACAAGTTTAAAGGGAAAACAACTCACTTCCGGTTGCCGTCTGCGTCTCAAAAACGCGCGTGCTTAAGCTCCCTAATGTCTCTGCTGCAACAGTCTGAAAGTCAGCTTCTTGAACGATCCACTCTCGAAGTGTCTCAACACACTCTGATTTCTTATGTTCAAACACGCATTTGTTGTAATCAGCAAGCATCAACTCGGTCATTTTCTTCTGTTGTACAAAGACCCGTGGCCAAGTTCCTCGTGTCTTTCAGCTTCTTTGAGATTAATGATGATTACATCCAGCAGGTCTGCTAATCTATCCAGATCTTTAGCATAATAATTACCAGTACGAATAGGTCGGAACTGGTCTAATTCCTCCATATACAAATTGACCTGACGACGCTGTCCACCATATTTTCTCTCTAATCTGCTCTTAGCTGTTTCATAGGCTTCCGGTGAATGACCCAGGCTCTTGACCGCCTTCAATGCTTCCCCAGACAGGTACTTTTTCAACTGCAACAACTTATACTCTGCAGTGGCTGAGGCCTTGTCAACACAAGCCCTGTATGCGGCTTTCCAGCTCCCATAACACCGTTTGTCTCCACTGAAGACCGGAATTGATACTCTCGTTAATTGTTTCCACATATCCTTTCCAAGCTCATAATTGGACGATCTATCTTCTTCGGTTTCCGACTTTGGCAACGGCGGGCACAATAACCCAAGTTCCTCATCCATGGTACCATCGAGTTTGCATAATTTATCTGTAGCATCTTGTTTTGCCAGGGATAAGTCTTCCTTAGCTTCTCGAATTTCGGTTTCCATCTCCTTGTGACGGCGCGCGTATTCTTCATAAAGTTGTTTTCGAGCGCGGTTGCTTGATTCTTCCTTTTCACGAAATTTCTCCTCGAGGTCGGTCATGTGTTGGAGCGCTTTCTTTTCCTGTGAGTGCAAACCCAACAGTTACCCAGAAATTTCTGATGCTTGACTCGACAATTCATCTTTGACGGCATGCAAATACTCTTGAAAACATTCTTGAGCTTTAGCAAATTCTTCTTCGATATCCTCAATTTCACGACTTGTTTTCTCTAGAGCATTACGATCGCTTGCTTTCGAATACAATTCTGCCAACGATGACAGATCCTCAATAACACGTTCTTGTGCCTCATCCAACAGTTTTCGGGAATCTCGAATCTCACGATGATTCGCTGCGATCCCATCTTTTTCCTCCTTGTAAACGACGATTTCGACTTAGCTTTTGCGACTTTCCATTCCTGGATCTTGTCTGCAATTTCTTGGCCGGCATCGTCGGCTCCGGTGCTGTCTTCAATTTCTGCTCTATCACGACCTTTATTCTTCTTCGGATTTCTTGGCATGGTTTTCCTTTCAAGAACCTCGCTCTGCTCTCAGTATGGTTCCAAGTAACCGGGAAGACCTTAGACGGCAATGACCAGAACCAGGTTGCTGACCAGCGGTTTTCGTTAAAACAATGGTTTGCTGGGGGTGCTCAGTCTCGCTGGCTCAGAAAACCTGGTTGTGGTCATTGTTATTTAAGGTTTTTCAAGTAACCGTTTATGTAATCCTTTTCTAAACAAATAAACAACTTCATGTACAGCACTCAAAGTATCCTTCACATGAGCTTCCTCAGACCTTTTCACTACCTCAGACCTTTTCAATATCTTTTGAAGTCTCTAAAGATATTTAATTGAACTTGAATTTACCGGTAGTACTGTTATAATAATTTTTGCTCTCTTCATCTTTACTAAACAAATATGCCTATTGTAGATGAACAAAAGTACTGACAACTTTTAATTTTATCTAATAAATTTCACCAGCTTATTTTATTATTTGTCCTTTATGTGCACGCACCATATGCTGGGTTTGCTGTATTATTTTTAAGCTCTTACATGTACAAAACATCTTTTATTGGATGACTTATGCTATAGCTGCTGCATGGGGCCAAGCACCTCAGTCCGACTAGACGAAGATTGTTATTCTTCAAAAACCAGCCTTCCTGCCTTATCTTCTCTTTTTTAAAATAATAATTACCCATGCTATCCCGTTAATTGTCTATTCAAATATTCTTCCAATAATTGATACATGGCTTGCATGCTTTATTAACTGAAACAGTATCTAGCCTTGTGGATGGTATCTCTAATAATTCTGTACCAAATAATATTCAGAAACTTTTAGATCGCCACTGAACTTACAGTTGAAGTCTTTTGCTAACTTTGGAATGACATTATGGGACTCTCTTCATCCTGATTGGCGCACACTTACAAAAAGGCTATTAAAAATACGAATCATCAATTTTCTGCTTACAGTACTCAAAGTTGAGGATGCTTATTGTTCGCGCCCACTGAGTGGTTTTAGTAAGCACTGACATCCAATAAAAAGAGTCGGCTACTTCAGTCAGTGAAGTAGGCTACTTTTTCCCCAAATTGAAGTAATTTAATAATAACCTCTTACTAACCAAGTGCGAGGGCCATACTGGGGAATATTGGCCCAAAGCCATGTCAGTAATTGGAGCGAGCGCAGTGAGGTTGGCAAAAAAATGATCAAGGGTCAGTATTCCCCAGTACAGTGCCGAGCAAGACAGAGGTTAGTAAGTTGTTTATTATACGGCATAATATTTTTTGAGCAATCGGACACTTCTCTGCTTGATGATTATGTTCGTAATCTTTGTCTTCCATCACTGAACTTTGAACAGTAACCTTTAACATTTAAAACTAAATTCCACTTGCTATTGGCAGGTACTTTTTGCAGGTTGCGGGTTGCAGGTTGCAGGTTGCAATTGAAATTTCATTATAACTAGAAAACCGCTGGCACTAAAACGAAAGGTAAAGCGATAGACTTGCCGTGACTGTTACATGAACTGCTAACCTTAGTCCTAATTAAGCTTAAAGAAAAGTTTTTAGGCCTAAGGTTAGCTATTCATGTAACAGTCACGGCAAGTCTATCGCTTTACCTTTCATTTTTAGTGCCAGCGGTTTTCCAGTTATAATGAAATTTCAACCTGCAACCTGCAAAAAATACCTGCCGACTTGCTATTTGTACTGTTGAGACAAAAAAATTAAATTCTGCTTTTTAAAAACTTTTTTGTTTCACTCAACTTGAATTTCCCGGGTGAGAGGTAAAACACAGAAACGAGTTAATATTTCCATGGTAATGGTCCATACTGTAAAATCCGGACCCAAAACCAGCCAATCAGAGTGTTTCATTTAGCTTGAGAATATTCTTGCCATGTAAGAAGGACAGATTCTTTCAAACCTAAAACTAAAATTCATTTTGACAATGACAATGGTCAATTACTCTACTCAAACCAGCTGCGAATTTCAAGTTTCATTAATTGAAACCACTTTATGCCCACTAATTGATATCAAAATTGAATAATCATTAATATCGTAACCTATAATTCTGTTTTATTCCTTTACTCATCCATTTATTTTAATAATTATGTAACTTATGCAACTTTTCTTTACATTCTGTCTATTGTGTAATTGCATTATGTGCTATAACCCATTGACCCCTAGGAGTGAACTTAAAATCTGTCTAACGCCAGACAATTTTACTCCTCAACTTGAGGTGTCAATGGATTAAACTTATAGCGCTCTTAGTAAAATGTGTACAATGGATTTACAGTGTGCTGTATTTTATTATTGTAATCTATTGAACACTTGTCTTTTATGCTGGGCAGAACTGTTTTGAAGTCTTGAGTATTTCCCTGAACTTGAGTATCTACACGCCATTTTTAATTTATGCATGACAAATATAACCATTTCAAGCCACATTCAGTTTGGTATGTTATATACTTACTGACATTATGTATTTGATGGCCCAATCACCCTCTTTTTGTTGCTGTTTACCTTTTATTAAAACATGTCACGTTTCACTTTTGTGCACTTTTGACCCAGGCTCTTAACATGACCTTGCAATCCATTCACATACGTGCCAACTCTCCCGGATTATCCGGGAGTCTCCCGGATACGGAACGAATCTCCCGGTCTCCCGTACGGGTCATTAAATCTCCCGGATAAAAACGACTCTGAACCTTCTACAGACGTTTCTCCATTCTAGACTCAAATTGCATCCCAAAGTTTTAAAAAAAATCGATATTTTCAAATTCGTTTCATTGTTTCTTAATGCACTTCTTCATCTCTGAGTTTCAAACACACGTTAATAGAACTAAACAAAATGACTTCCTTTCGCTATCATAGCCATATATATATAACCGATTGTTTGATTGGATCTCCGATTAACCAATACTGAAAAATTCTTGACATAAGTACCCTGTTTTCTAAGCAAATTCACAATGGCGGCAGAATATTCTTGTATTCTGAAGGAGCTGCTGGGGGATGGGTGGGTGCGTTTAAAGGGGGGGGAGAGGAGGGGAGGGGGAGTGGGTAGGTTGATCGAGGGGGGAGGGGAGGGGAGACCGGCTGGAAAAAATCTCCAGATTTTAGATCTCCATAGGTTGGCATCTCTGCATTCAACATTATGTATTGAAAGGTTTTTAAATCTCAATGTTGTGCCTTGTAATAATAGTTTACTTTCATGTACATGTATTCCATTACACTACATGCTTCAATTCGCATTGCCATACACAAGTAGTGTACATGTCCATTTGTAAATTTCAACTTAATTTTTTAAAATAAAGTTGAACTTGACATAACATCTACTGTCAATACTCCTGGACATTTTGCTCATTGCTCATATTTTTCCCCTTCGAGGCACAGAAAATGCTCAACTTTTCAAACCAGATGTTAGTGTTTAGTGCATGGTACTACACAGACATCAGCTCATACAGGTCTTTCTTTTCTGAATAACTCACAAATTTTAAAAAACCCCTTACATTTGGCAAGTCTTCGAGTTCTTGACACCATGAATCTGCAAAAAAAGTTGGTTACCATTTTATCAAAATCAACTCTTCGTAATGTGACAAAAGCTGCCATTCTTGTTTTTGAAGGAGGCCGACCCTTTTACCTTTCAAGGGTTTCATGACCATATTATAAACAACTTTGAGCCACTTCAATATTAATTTGTAATAGCAATTAAAAAAAAACATTAATTTGTAAACTATTGGCTAACTGGTGGCCAAAACAAAGCAAAATTATGCAATAAATCTCAAATTTCATGATACAAGTAATTAATTTCTATCTGATGTAGCCTTCCCAAGCAATAATAATAATTATTAATTAGATCTAAAATATTTTTTGGAGTTTTGTTAAAATGGCAAAATCACCAAATCCATCACAGTCCCAAAATGAAGCAGGCTAATGGTGATAGTGATGATGATGATAATAATGTATCTGTCACGTCAAAGCTTCACCACCACCACCAC
>NC_090874.1:620731-643231 GCF_036669935.1 Montipora foliosa
TGATTTTGCAAATGAAAGACTCTTGCTCTGCCAATTTGACGTTTAGAGCTCATAATTAACAAAATGAAACAAAATTACCTAAAATAGCGTGACCTAGCCCCTTTAATGAATCTATTTCAATTGAAGTACATGTTGCAAATGGGTCCCATACCTAATAAATCTCTGCCATGAGAGTAAATAATTTTACACCTCCCATTAGGCAGACAGTATATTGCTACTTGTCTGTGTAAGGTTCAAGTGTTAAAATAATTAAATGCATGATAATTATCCATGAGCAAAGAACCAAAGGCAGCTAATATTGATATAACATAAGGAAAGTCTGAAATTATAGGATGTGCAGTATTTAGCAAACCACTATAACTATCACTGTATGTCAACTGATAATTAATGTAGCTTAAGTTATAACCATAACAGGCAAATCTGTCAAAAATAGGAGTCCCTGTTTGCATGATTGTGACAAAGCTGAATACATATTAGTCCCAATGTTTATAATTTGAACCAAGCCAGCTGAAGAGGTTATTGGATTCCTGAAAATTTAAAAGGTGCGGACATAGACATTGCCACACGTTGTGTGCCTGCATTTGCCGTACCGAATACTTCAACATTACCTTGACTGTATGGTGCGGCAACAGTTTTAGTTGGATCAACAATTCCTGGACCTCGGTTGTTTGTACGTCATTTGCGAGTCGAATTAACTCAGGAATGTAAAAGCGATACAAATAGATCTTTGTAAAGCCACAGATGATAATTTGTTACATTTCATAAATGTGAACCAAACCTTTTCAATACTGGCAAATAAATGGCCTCTAAGTAAAACAAAAGTAAGACAGAAAACCAGAATTTCCCCTTGAAGCATCCTCTAAATTCCTATGCCACTAAATAAACAGAATACATATCAACGACTAGTCTGTATTGTTGAGAGAATTCCCCATTTTGACTTGGTCGCATGCCCATACTGACAATAACAGTAGTTCTAAGAACAGCTCAGATTGCTAAAAGTCGGATCAGTTTTTTTCAGGTATTCTCAGTTCGCTCAAAGCTGCTCTAAGGTTCTCAAAGATCACTAGGAGCTGAGATGACCGGCATGTTGATGGAGATCAGTTTGAATGACCTTTATGTCGATCCCGCTCTCGTGCAAAGTGTTTATTTGTAAAACAAATTAGAAAAAATATATATAATTATTTTTGTCTTTAATGTCAACAACTTACCTTTGGCTCCACAATCGAAAAAGATTTATTCTAACAGCTCGATCCGTACGACCCGGGCCGTACGACCGCGACTACAATCACAAAGTTTGAACAGTCAAGATGCGATGATTTGGGCGCGACCATGCACATCCAAGAGAAAATGACACATCTTAAGGGCTAGACTTTCAAAAGTCCTTCGTCTCGTGTAGATTCGCGTCCGAAAAATCACGCTTCGCTCGCCCAAAGATTTTCTTCCAGGATTCTCGTTAGGTGGAATTGTGGCAAGTCTATTTTAAGGGCTTGAAACATGAGAGGGATGGTTGATTTCTTCAAACACGCACTGTTTATTTTGTCACGCAAAATGGACTGATATTCCAAGCATACATACATTTTAAGACTCTAATACTTCTTTTCAAGTCTTTCTATTAATTTTTTTGACTGAACAATACATTTTTCAGGAGCTATTAATTGTTTTGAGAAATCCCCTACCCCCCGCTCCACGTAAAGTTACAGTCATGTAAATGTATGCAAGCATAAATTTCCATGCAGTAATGTGACACGGAAAACAAGAAACGGAGGCCATTTTATACCTCATGCGCTTACTGCGCATGAGTAATAAGCTTAATTACATGTGCCCAACAAAGACCATGTGCCCTGGTTTGTTTTTCCAAACAAAATATTGTCCGGATCAGGATCTACATGTATCACCATTTGATCGCGTCCACTTTTCACATATTCTTCCACTCTGCTAAGTGCATTTTTTAAAAAAGGGTAGCTGATAAACCTAGAAAAACATCAACTGTTAAACTCCTATTTAAAATCAAAGCCTTGACAGTGCATACCGTTTTACAAGCAAAGGTTTCGTTTTAAGTTTAAGGGAATCCCCACGACATCCCATCGCGCAACCAAAACCGCAACTCGTCATTCTTCAGCGAAGAAGGATTTAGCCCAGCTAACGAAGCTCCGGGAATGTCATCTTCGGTAAGAATAACTGAGTCATTCACTGCACTACTTGAGGACGCCATTTTAGGAGGATTTAGCTGTGATAAGACCGGGATATCGTACAACATAAATCTGCTGACAGCCGCTACTAAAAATACGGCCTACCAAACCTCGCTTTCATGTATTAGAACCTTGGTCTTTCCGCGTGTCCGCCATTTTTGAATACGGTGTATTTACGCGGTTCACCATACTTAATATGCTAATATTAATTACAGGACGGATAAAATACAATTAATTCCTTAGACAAGCAAGACAAACAATGTAATTACTAACTACGGGAACTGACTTACTGACTAACTTAAGATATCAAGAAATTTACTCAGGTTAAGAAATTGGACCACTTTTAACAAAAGCAGAGGAATTATTCGTCGTGATTGCAATATATTTTTCTAAGTCAATTTTATCTTGTACAAGGGTGATGAAATCAGCAAACTGAGGTCTTTTATCATCTAAGGCATTAGTATAAAGAAAGTATTTTCCGATTAAGATTAAGTGATTGAGGGTTAAACAAGACGACCAGTCGTCGAACACTCCACATGTTATTTCATTTTTAGAAAGAGTAGATTTATTTTCTGGAGATATCGAAATGAACCAAGTAGTAAACGCAGACCAGAACGATTTCGTAACGTAACACGAAAAGAGTAGATGAGAAATCGTTTGTTCAACATTAATACAATATGGGCAGTAAGGGTGAGGTTTTTTCTTCATTTTGTGTAAAATAATATTTGTATGTAATATATTGTGGATTAGTTTGTACTTAAAAATGGATAGTTTCACTTCTTTCGTTACACGAAATGGCAAAGAGTAAACGCTTTGTCGCCTTTGTGCATCAAAAGCGCATTCTGTTAATCTTTTTTCTGCGCAGGTGGACACTGCTGTCGGCTAATCAGAGTGTTGTTGTCTTACTTGGGGGTCGCACATCAGAGCGGGGCTCCAAATTAAGTGCGCCCTTTTTACCTCCCAACCATAATATACCCGATTCACACAATCCCTTTGGGTGATACCACCACAGAAGACAGACGACAACACCGGGAACTACATGCCCTACTCTTTGCGACAAGTGTGCGGGTTCTTTTACGTCCCACAGGATTATGAACATTGAAGGGTTGTGAGACGGGACCTCCGGTTTATCGTCCTTATCCGAGAAGATTAGAGGGTCTAACCATTTGCAGATGTAATTACAAAGGGAGCACTTTTTCCTCAGTTATTTAAAGACCCTGATTGTTGGTCCGGCCGGAGTTGAACTCACGACTTCCCGCGTGACAGCCCGGTGCTCAACCAACTGAGCCATCGGTGCGCGGTCTTGCACGTCAGCTTATCGATCACGAGTTGAGTGCTTGCCAGGACATGTTGATGCTCGTCTCTTTTTAGGCTTTTTTTCCACTCATCAGGTATAGCCGACAGCAAGCTAAGGTAGTGCAGAAAATTACATTTATTTTTAAATTTTTGCACAAACGCTTTAAGCGATAAAAAACTATTTCCTATATCATTAACAAGACAGGCAAGTTTACATATGCTAACTTGATTCAAGATTCGATAATAAACAGGTGAATTGTTTATTCATATAAAACGGTTATTCCAAATTATTACTCATGCCCTCCGTTTCTTGTTTTCCGTGTTACATTAGTGCATGGAAATTTATGCTTGCATACATTTACATGACTGTAACTTTACGTGGGGCGGGGGGGGGGGGGGAGGGTAGGGGATTATTAAAAAAAAAAAAAATAGCTGCTGAAAAATGTATTGTTGAGTCAGAAAAATTAATAGAAAAACTTGAAAAAAAGTATTGGAGTCTTAAAATGTATGTATGCTTGGAATATCAGTCCATTTTGCATGACAAAATCAACAGCGCGTGTTTGAAGAAATCAACTATCCCTCTCATGTTTCAAGGCCTTAAGTAGACTTGCCAGAATGCCATGTTTTGGCGAGCGAAGCGTGATTTTTCGGACGCGAATCTACACGAGACGAAGGACTTTTGAAAGTCTAGCCCTTAAGATGTGTCATTTTCTCTTGGATGTGCATGGTCGCGCCCGAATCATCGCATCTTGACTGCACCTGTCCATCCGTTCAAACTTTGTGATTGTAGTCGCGGTCGTACGGATCGAGCTGCTAAAATAAATATTTTTTGATTGTGGAGCCAAAGGTACGTTGTTGACATTAAAGACAAAATTATGTATTTTTTCTAATTTGTTTTACAAATAAAGGTTACGGTTTACATAAAGGTCAGGCAAACTATCTCCATCAACAAGCTGGTCAAAAACGGATCCGACTTTTAGCAATCTGAGCTGTTCTTAGAACTACTGTTATTGTCAGTATGGGCATGCGACGAAGTCAAAATGGGGAATTGTTTCAACAATACAGACTAGTCGTTGACAGCCTTCTCAAAATATTTTTCGGGAGCAGGTCATAAGGAAGGTGGAGACGGTTTGGTGCTAAAGGCACCCAAGCGACTGCCCAAAGGATGCAAGCTTCTAGGAGGGTCTTGGGGCATGCTCCCCTACGGATTTTTTCAAATTTAGACATTCACAGATGCAATTTTGTGCAGTCTGGTGGATTTAAAGTGACGAACATTCACATATGGAATTGACACTTGCTTGGAGTCTGATAAGAAATACTGGAATTCTAGTTAAATAAACATTTCATGTGCGCCAGGCAAAAAAATATCGTGGACACGAATTTGTACGTCAAACAAACTTTTTTCAAGCTTTTAGAATATCTCCAGTGACTTCACGTTCGAGCTAAAAATGTATTGTGTCTGACATTTACTGACTGGAAGGAGACGGTCAGGCTTTCTGAGGAGGCGGCTCATTGAGCCGTCGACCGGGGCCAACTGGAAAACATGGACTGGACTCTGGACTGGACTTTGGACTGGACTCTGGACTGGACTTTATTAAACGAAGTTAATATTTAACCAATAATATAACGATTAACCGTTTCTATTTAATTATTAACCAGCGAGAATGAGAATGAGAATGGATGTCTTTTTCAAAGGGATCATAAACGAAAAATCTAACAATGCTGCCCAGTAACTTTCAATCAATGTTAGCTACCTTTGATTCCTTGCTCATGGATAATTATCATGCATATATTTTAACAATTGAACTTTCACAGTAGCAATATACTGTCTGCCTAATGTGAGGTGTAAAACGTTTGATTCTCATGGCAGAGATTTATTAGGTATGGGACCCATTTGCAATATGTACTTCAATTGAAATAGATTCATTAATGAATTTGGTACAACATTTTCAGAATATATGTGCACAAACATCAACAAATTACTCAACAATTATTCGCCGAAGGCGAAGTGATAATCGGTGAATATTCACCGAGACGAAGTCGAGGTGAATATTCACCGATAACCACTGAGCCTGAGGCGAATAATTGTTTTAGTATAAATACACAGGTGATTATTTCAAAAAAGAGAAAAAAAAAACATTTCAACGCGAAAATCATCTTCACTTACAGTGGCAAAACGACTACTGGCAGCCATTTTGTCCGTCGAGGTGATTATCGGCTGATAATCCGAGATAGCGAGCCAATGAGAGCGCACGATTTTGTATAATCACCTGTGTATTTATACTAAACTGTGTTAACATTATTAAAATGTAAAGCAACAGTGGAAGCATTGTTCATTCATTATTTGTTCGAAACCAAAATTTTAGACCCTAAGAGCACGCAAATGATGTTTATCTTTGTTCTTGCATAGAATGTTCTGATGTGTCATTTTATTCAATTTGTTTTTCCACCTCAAAGTCTTGTAACTATTGCACCTCTCAAACAGTGGATAGTATCATTGAGAATGGAAGAGCAATTTAATTATCAGAAATGTTACTCCAGCAAAATATGTTTTTATTTCTGATTTTCTAAAGAAATTAGATGTAGGCCGCTGGCCATGTAAAAGTTATTCATAGAGCAAGATGTCCGGGAAATTTATCTTGTAATGTGGTTCCCAGTAAACAACAGCTTAAAACTGCCATTTTAGATAATAAGGAAAAGCAGCACAGGTTTTTTGATGTGAATTTCTAGCTACTGCATTAGTTGTGTTTTCCAGTGGTATGAAAAGCAAAAGATGAGTTACCACGTTTTTGTATACAATGGTTCGGAACCAAAAAATGTAACAAAAGTATTTTCAAATGTAGATTCTGTTATTGATCTCTATTATTCAAAGTAAATTTAATTGTTTTGAAACAAAGTATAAGGTTGCATTTCTTAGGTGTTTATGTGAACTATCAAATATAGAAAGGAAACAAATAATAAGAAAGCATAAATCTACTTCAGAAATTGCAGCAAACTGGAAGAAAGAGGAGAGAAATTTACAGCCCAATGGACGCTGAGAAAAAATAAGAACTGCCTCCACATTGTTTTGAAAAGTACAGGTCTATGGACCCATCGAAAAAAACAGACTCTTTCAAATAAAGATGAAAAGTATAGGTCAATGAACTCACACGATAAAGAGCAACTTTTCTCAAATAGATTCTTGTAACACCTATATACCTTGTTTTGTGGCGTACAATAATTATGATCATCATCATCATCATCATCATTATTATTAAACTGTCAACAAAAGTACAAATAACCTAACAGCGCATGAGTATAGGCTACTTAGAGCCTCTTGTTTGCTTTAAAATGTCATTTTTATCTTAAGGCGTTGTACAGTTTAATTCTTGCCAGTGTATTAATACATCTCAATAGAATTTCGGTAAGTGTTCGTTGATATCTAAATATTTGTGACCGTCCAGATAAAAAGGATGCTTAACCAAAAAGCGTTTCGAGTGCATTTGAAACGCATTTGAAACGCACGTGAAACACGTTTGAAACTGTTTGAAATGCGTTTGAAACGAAGGAAAAAGTGTTTATCTATGTTTCACTGATGTTTGAAACGCCAACCTGTGCTACATCTGCAAACAGTGAACATAATTATTACTGTCGCGGCAAATTATTTCAGTAGAGAATGCACGGAGTAATTTTCCGTTTCATTTGTTTCTTAAAAGTACCCTTTTGTTTTAATGAAGCTTACCGGTTTGTGAATTAATCATAAAACAAAGTGGATGAGGTTTTTTTTTCTAGTAAGCCGAGGAGCATATATTGCTGTTGAAATAATGTCTGATAATAGTCAAATTGAAGTGCAACTCAGATAAAAGCGTTACATTTATTTACTGAATGAACAATGCATGAGATTGATAACGAACACAAGTAAAGGAGACAAAGAATAATTATACGTTAGTGGTTGTGTTATGATAATTGATGAGATACGGGTAACCGAAAACCCTTTGCTAACCGCAGTAACATTGTATTTCGATACCGCATAAAAGCTTTTGATGTAAATGCTTTGGTTTAGATTGAATGATTAATTGGACTACGAAAAAATGTAGCAGGTTTTGAAGTTGTAATCGAGTGAAATAAAACGTAATTAATCAGAAAGATACAGTCCTTTGATCGGGAACCAGCGCCGCACACTTGGTCCTTCGAGCCGGAGAGCGGATACTTTAGCATGGGAAAGAAAAAAGGAAGCGTAGCATCCAATGAGCCCAGCATCGAAGATCTCGTGGAATTGAAACGTAGAACACGAAAGGCTCACCGAGCATACTTGAAACAACTAGTAGCTGAAGCAAAGGCCCTGTTAGAAGACCATGACACGCCTCTGCGACTTAAATCTGTCCAGTTGAAAGGGACACTTGAAGAACAGTTAGACTCAACAAAGAAAATCGATGAGGAAATCCTGAATCTTTTTGTACAAGTAGAAGGAGTCTCGGACGACGAAATTACCGAAGAGGTTAAACTTGCTGGGGACATAAGAGGCGAAATAAATGCATTGGTGATCTTGTTAACTGACCTTCTCACCAATAGAGCAGATGACCCCACCAGCCATTCTGGAGCTAGCCTTTCTGGCTTTCAAAGCAATGATGAAAACCCCTCGCTTCGAGTGAAGTTACCAAAGTTGGAGGCGTAAACATTTTCCGGAATGATAGAAGAATGGCAAGAGTTTTGGGATACGAAGTTATCGTCCGTTGATAAATTTTCTTATTTGCGTGGACTTCTTATGGGAGGGGCGAGAACATCCATCGCAGGACTGGCCCTCACATCGGCGAATTATGAGGCCGCCATCGAAATCCTGAAACGACGGTTCGGGAAGAAGACCGCAATAGAGAGAACGCATATTAATGACTTGCTTAAGGCTGTCCCCGTTCAACATGATGAAAACACTACTGGTCTACGTAAACTCACGACACGGTTGAAGTACATCATCGAGGCCTTCAAGCCTTGGGAGTAAACGCCAACACCTACGAAGGAATCGTGGTTCCTTCCATTTTGAGCAAGCTCCCGGAAACTGTTAGATTACAAATCACTAGAGGAAAAAATTACGAGCAGTGGACGATGGAAGAAATGCTGCAGGAGTTGTTGTGCGAACTTGAACTGAGAGAAGAACATTGCATGAAGAACGAGAAGACCGAAAGGCAGGACATAGGAACTTATAGGGGCGGACCCGTGACAGCCAGCGCCCTTTTAACAAAAACTTGGAACGATTTCTGTGCGTATTGTAAAGGCAAACATACCGATGAGGAATGCATGAAACATGTACTCATAGCTAACAAAAATATGAGCTCTTAAAAAGATGTGTCTTAAGTTTCTTCTTAAAAGTGTCAATAGAGTCACACCTCCTAACTTCTAAAGGAAGACTATTCCATAAAGCATAATCGAGGTGCACAAACAGAGAAGGCACGTGAGCCATACGTCTTGAGATTAAATTTGGGCTCATGCTGGAGCAATTGCGTAGACGATCTTAACATACGCCTTGGAACATAGGCTTCTAACAATTCACTTAAATAACTAGGTGCTAAACCATTAACTACTTTAAACGTAAATAATAAAATCTTAAATATTATCCTCTGCTCTACTGGTAACCAATGTAATTCTATCAGTAACGGTGTGATATGATCAAATTTCCGAGAACGAGCTATAACTCGAGCAGCAGAGTTTAAAACATATTGCAAACGCTGAATAAGAAAGTTAGGCAAACCAAACAAAAGTGCATTACATGAATCAATCCGAGAAGTAACAAATGCATGCATTAAAGTTTTAGCAGTATCGTAACTCAAAATTTTTTCTAATCTTAGCAATGTTCCTAATATGATAAAAAGCTACTCTACAGATGTTCTTAATATGTTCACCAAAGTTCATGTGATTATCAAATGTGACGCGAATGTTCATGTAAGATTTAGACGACGAGATAACAAGATCGCCTATATGCTTAACGTGAAGAATGAGTAGTTCAGTCTTGTCACTGTTGAGTTAAAGGTTATTATGAAGCATCCATCGTTCAGTGGCACATACACATGACTCCAGAATAGAACGGGAGCGTTCAATATCACTAGTAATAGATGACTTAAATGACATGTTCAACTGGGTGTCATTAGCGTACATGTGAAAACGTACACCATACTCTCGTAGTATATCACCAAGTGGAGCAGTGTACAACAGGTACAGAAACGGTCCAAGAGTGGAACCTTGAGGGACTCCAAACATCACGCCACGACAGGAAGACCTTGAGTTGTTAATGCATACAAACTGCGTACGCCCCTGAAGATAAGACAAACCATGACAAAGCAGTTCCTTTAATTCCAAAACGATCTGATAATCTTGACAATAAAACTCGATGGTTCACCGTATCAAACGCTGCAGAAAGATCTAAGAAAAGCAGCATAACACAATTATCATCGTCAATTTCAGTGAGAATATCGTTGTGTACCCTGATTAGGGCCGATTCAGTACTATGGCATGGTTTACAGGCTGACTGAAAGACTTCATGTAGACAGTTGTCATATAGATGTTGATTTAACTGAAGAGCAACAACGTTTTCGCAGCACTTTGGTATAAATGGTAGATTTGATATGGGCCTATAGTTGGAAAGTATTTCGCGATCAGCAGCAGATTTCTTCAATAACGGTATAATCAATGCCATCTTTAAAACATCAGGAAATTGTCCATGCTGTAGAGACAGATAATAATAATAATACGCCTAGACCCGATACGGGTAAAACACTAGAATGTACATAATAAAGTAAATTCTATTTAATCAATTTCCACTTATAGCTTTCTTTCGAGCTCGGTGCTCCTTTTGTCGTTGGTAAGTTGCAATTCGATTTGCATTCACAATTCCACAAACATTTCCAATGGTTCTTCTCCAGAGTGGTCGGTCAACAACCACAGATTAACAATCCTAGTTATGACTGGAAGAGGAACATCATAGCACTGTCGCAAAACCAAAGCTGGAACTTGATCAAGTTGACACGATTTAAGTGATGAACCTTTAATGAGGCTAGCTAATTCTTCACAGCTAACTAATTGGAAATTGGATAACTGCGACTGACAATCAGTCTGACTGGTCTCAGAATAATCGTTCGTGGTGGTTGCTTTCATCTGATCAAGATCTTTAGAGATCATCGAGATTTTAGCATGGAAAAACGGTCAGCAAATTTATTAGCTAGGTGTTCATCATTATCTGCAGTAGGCAATTGCTTAGGAGCTTGACGAGTCATGAGTTTACTAACGTTGGAAAAGAGCTTTTTAGGATCACACTTTTGTTCTTCAATCAAAGTAGAGTAGTAAATCCTCTTTGAATCAGAAATAAGCTCTTTTACAGCATTGCATTGCATGACATAAAGTTCGTGGTCAATAGTTAAGTGAGATGATCTCCATCGACGTTCCAATTTCCTTCGCTTTTTCTTTGCCTCATCAATGTCGGGTGTATACCATGGAGCACATGGACGGAGCGTGATGACGCGGTTTTTGAGCAGTGCATGTTTATCTAGAGCATCAAGTAAACTTTTACTATAGTGATCAACGTTGTCATTCAAGTTGGTAGTTTCTAGTAGTTAAATCCGTAGATGAACGAAGGAATTTGTTACGTAAGTACGCTAGATGTTTTATTTGTGCTAAGGGCCATATTGCTCGAGAATGTAAATGCGAAATTGTTTGTAAATGTTGTAACAAACCGGGCCATCACATTTCAATTTGCTATAGGGGTCACAACGCGTACCAAGCGCCGTGCCAGGTCAATCGCGCGAACAATAGTCATCGTGATGTCTCGCAAAATGCCTGTCAAGTCAGTGCCAGCCACGCTAGTCCCGCCCTTCACGTGGGCTTGGTGGGGAGGGTTGCGTTACAAACAGCCCAAGCAATCATTTCGGGAAACAAAGGTTCGAGGGTGAGGGTATTATTCGATGCCGGTAGCCACAAATCCTTTATTACTACCAGAGCTGTCCAAGGGGGCGATGGGATTAAAATCAAGGCGTATGAGGTACCCAACATAACACAAATTAGGAACGAACACATTGAAGTCAAGAAAAACGAGTACCCCCACTTACAAGGTTTGTGGTTTTCAGATGTCAGTCGAGACAGTGAAATCCTTGAAGTGGACTCGCTCATCGGTGCAGATTATCTTTGGTCCTTTCAAGAAGGGAGAACAATAAGGGGGAAGCCCAATGATCCCGTCGCTATAGAAACTCGCTTGGGCTGGGTCCTGTCGGGGCCCTTGGTGGGATTTTGCGAAGACTCGCAAATCAATGTAAATTTTGTGGGACATGATTTGTCACGCAATGGAGATAATCGAGAATTAGAAGAATGCGTGGGAAAACTGTGGGACTTCGAAACCCTGGGAATTCGAGAGGACAACGAAGTTCATGAAGGGTTGAAAGATGCGATCGTCCTCAATGGTGAAAGGTAGAAGGAATTGGCCCCCTGCCGAGAAATTATGAAAACAGCATGAAACGTCTGAAGGGACAAATGGGGAGGCTAAAAGACAATCCTGACATTTTGAAAACCTATGACGCCATCATAAGGGAGCAAGAAGAGAATGGAATAATTGAAAGGGTGGCTGAGCTAGATGCAGCTGACAGAGTTCATTACCTTCCACATCACGCCGTCATACGCAAAGATGCAAAAACGACGAAGGTAAGAATAGTGTATGATGCATCCTCTAAAGAAGGGAAACGAGGTGTGTCCCTAAACGATTGTTTTCATGTCGGACCAGCCTTATCGCCACTGTTGTATGATATTTTGATTCGATTTCGAGAAAGGCGCGTTGTGTTAGTCGGTGACATAGAGAAGGCATTCCTTAATTAATATCGTGGTGAATGAGCGTGACAGGGGTTGTTTGCGTTTCGTGTGGGTGACAAGTGTTGACAGCGATCGATTAGACCCTATCGCTTACAGATTTTGCCGTGTTGTTTTTGGGATCAATTGTTCGCCCTTTTGCTCAATGCGACGCTCCAGTATCATTTGGACTCGTTCACTGAGCTCGATCCAGAGTTCGTGCGTATTATGAAAAGGAGTTTCTACGTTGATGATCTCATTACCGGACAAAATACCATTCAGGAGACAAGTGAGTTGTACGATAAAGCGAAATCAAGACTTGCACTGGGTGGGTTTAAACTCAGGAAATGGTTGACAAACAGTAAAGATTTAAGAGCCGAAATAACACAACGTGAACAGCGTAGCGAGTCAAGTGTTGACGGACAGGTTAGAGGCGCCGACGAAAGTTATGCCAAGGCCACAATTGGAGCGAACACTAGTTCGAAAAATCAAGGGCACCCAACTTCAATTTTCGGAAAACATTTGTTCGGAAGACGATTTGAGATCTAGAATTTTCGGAACATTTGTAATAAATTTTCTTGCTTGCCTGCCTGCCCTAGGATTTTCGAACATCTAACACATGGTACAATTGCCCATTTTTAACGGATTTTTACCCTAAAAAGGTCATCTAGAATTTTCGGAACCTTTTTTTTTTTTTTTTTTTTAACAACAACAGAGACTTTATTTTTTTTCTGGCTGCAATTTTCGAAAAGGTAAGTTTTTATCCCTATAATTTTCGGATCACTAGACTTTCAGCTAGGAAATCCGAACAGATGAAAAATTTTTAGGGGATAAAAATATGCCTATATCTGCCGTTTAAAAGCTAAAATACGTTTAACAATGCTATGTTTAAGTGGTTTTGAACTACATTCTCGTTGGGTGCCCCTGAAAAATGAGAAGGTCCTCGGACAGTCGTGGAATTGCGAACTGGACTTGTTTGTGTTTGAGCTGTCTGATGTGGCGGAAAGAGCCGATGGATTGCCAGTTACGAAAAGAAGCATTCTGAAGGTGATTGCAGGTATGTACGATCCCATAGGTTTACTGAGCCCAGTGGTAGTCGGAATGAAGTTTTCTTCCAAGAGTTGTGTGTGAGCAAAGTAGAATGGGACGAAAGGTTAACGGACGAATTTGAGAAACGTTGGAGAGGATGGTTGAGAGACTTAACGAAGGCGAAAGAGGTTCACGTTCCAAGATGCGTTTATGGAGTAGTTCAGGGTAAGCTAAATTGTTCATTGCATGGATTTGCTGACGCTAGCAAAATGACCTATTGCGCCGTTATTTATTTTGTCTGTGAAGCTTCTGGAAGCATCACTCCAACGTTGCTAACATCCAAGACGAGAGTTTCCCCTCTGAAGGCGCAGACGATACCACGATTGGAATTAATGTCGGGCAAAATTCTTGCTACGTTCATGAACACCGTTAAAAACGCCTTAGAAGGGGAAGTCAGAATATCCGGTGTGCGTTTGTGGTTAGACAGCAAAACAGCTCTTTGGTGTATAGCAAACAATGGGGAGTGGAAACAATATGTCCGCCATCGGGTTAACGAAATTCTCAAAGTCACTAAGAAAGACGAATGGGGGTATTTCCCTAGCGAAGAGAATCCAGCGGACATTGGTTCAAGGGGTGAGAGAGCTTCAAGACTGAAAGAGTGTGACCTGTGGTGGAGAGGTCCCAGTTGGCTATCCCGACCAGAAAATGAATGGCCAAATTCAGAGATCAGTGAAACCGCTCAGAGCAACGAAGAGAGAAAACTGGGTAACGTGACAGTGGCAGGCGTGACGAAAAATTCCGATGTCACGCAGGTGTTAGACGTAAACAACTTCAGTAAGTATGGACGACTGTTGAGAGTGACTTAATTTACGGTCAAGTGAAAAAGTGCAAGAGCGGAAAACAGGCACACCTCACATGGATCAAGACTTGTCAAGAAGAATTGAAGAATGACAAATCATACCAGGAGCTGGCTTGCAAATTGAAATTGGAGGAACGTGGGGGTGTATTGAGGTGCAAGGGCAGGTTAGAGAATTCTGACTTAGACGTAGAGTCACAGCAGCCCATCATCCTCATGAAAGATCACAAAGTTACAAAACTACTCATTGAAGAATGCCACAGAAAGGTACACCACGGAGGAGTTAGAGCGACACTTGGAGAGCTTAGGTCACGATTTTGGGTGCCCAAGGGCCGGCAGGTTGTGAAAAGGGTTCTGAGAGAATGCTTGACTTGCAAAAGGGAGCAGGGTAAGCCATTTAGAGAGCCACCAACAGCGGCTTTACCGGATTTCAGAGTAAAGGAAGCTCCACCATTCGCTAAGGTAGGTATTGACTTTGCAGGGCCATTGTTTGTGAAGTCGCACACGGGGGAAATAGTTAAAAGTTATGTTGTTTTGTTTACTTGTTGCGTAACACGAGCAGTGCATTTAGATTTGGTAACCGATCTGTCAGTGACTACATTTGTGCGATGTTTAAGAAAATTTGCAGCTAGAAGAGGAGCACCATCATTAATCATCTCGGACAACACAAAAACCTTTAAGGCAACCGCAAAGCTGTTGAAGAGGATGCGTGACAGCAAAGAAGTGAAGTAGCACCTAGAAGGTAATCGAATAGACTGGAAATTCAATTTGGAAAGGACTCCATGGTGGGGAGGATTTCATGACAGATTGATTGGCTCTGCTAAACGTTGTCTAAGAAAGGTACTCGGAAAGGCTAAGCTCAATGCGGATGAACTTCTAACTGTTTTAACCGAGTTAGAAGCGACCATGAATTCTCCTCCTTTAACCTACGAATATGACGAAGTGGGAGCCGAGATGCTAACTCCATCTCATTTTATCTACGGACGTCGGTTGATAAGTTTGCCCGAAGAAACAACGAATGACAAGGAAGAAAGCGGAACAGGGTATCTTAGGAGGTTTAGGTATCTTGCGAAGCTGAGAATACATTTCTGGAATCGTTGGCGTAAAGAATATTTAATCGATTTGAGAGAACATCACCGTAACAAGGGGGAAAGCAACAACGAGGTAAGCGAAGGTGAAGTGGTTTTAGTGCACGAAGACAACGTAAAGAGAAGCAATTGGAAGATGAGAAAGGTAGAAAAACTAATAGTAGGCAAAGATCATGAGGTAAGAGGTGTCAAATTAAGACTTGTTACCAAAGGGAAACCTATCTTCTTTAACAGACCCTTGCAAAAGAGCTACCCTTTGGAAGTTCCTGGTATGTCAGGGGAGAGGAGTAAGATCTGGGATGGTGTAGATTCGGGTGGGAGTGCGAACGAACAACCCGTAGGTACAGGAAGACCCGCGCGAGCGGCTGCGTAGGATTCACGTTGGCTAACGCGAGCTGTGATCGATTGCTAATTGTTTTGTTTGTTTTGTCGTACACACACGCGTGATTTCACTTGACAGGCCGAGTGTACTATGTTTTGACCCCTTTGGGTCAAGGGGGGAGTGTGTCTGATAATAGTCAAATTGTAGTGCAACGCAGGTAAAAGCGTTACATTTATTTCTGAATGAACAATGCATGAGATTGATAACGAACACAAGTAAAGGAGACAAAGAAAAATTATACGTTAGTGGTTGTGTTATAATAATTGATGAGATAAGGGTAACCGCAAACCCTTTGCCAACCGCAGTAATATTGTATTTCGATACCGCATAAAAGCTATTGATGTAAATGCTTTGGTTTAGATTGAATGATTAATTGGACTACGAAAAAGTGTAGCAAGTTTTGAAGTTGTAATCAAGTGAAATAAAACGTAATTAATCAGAAAGATACAGTCCTTTGATCGGGAACCAGCGCCGGGAGATAATTTCCCGCACAAATAATGACATAGTGTTTAAAGTAAGGAGCGAGAATTCAGGTGTTTCTAAAACGAAGACCCAAAAACGAAGACCTAAGACTTAAGACCCTATGATCTAAAACGAAGACCCACTGATCTAAAACTAAGACCCACTGATCTAAACCGACAACATTGTGTGTTATGGAATGGTAGGAACGGTGCAACAGTGGAACATCTGAATGTGGGCTCTAAGTGCGTGTGCTCGAAACTCCTCACAAATAAATTATATAATATGTCTACTCAATTGAATGTAAAGTTCAATTACTTGTTGTTTACTGATGTTTCAAGGTGTAGACGGGCCGAAAACGACTCCTATGGGTCAAGATAGGAAATTCAACGACCTCAGAGCTTTGCATCAGGCATTGATGGGCGGTATTCTGTAACGAACGGCAAAATTCTTTTGCGCATTTTTTGTTTAAATTGTAGAGCAGACATTCTTTCGCTAAAATTGACTTCAGATAGAGTCATGTTCAAAGGGTTATCTGGATAACCTCTGTGGCGTAATCTTTGTGTGAATAGTATCATGTGATCTTCAAATTTCGCTTTTGAAGAGTCAGTTCATCAGCGCATTAATTTTTAGAAGAAAACTGCAATTTGAAGCAAGATTTTGTGAAAGACTTCCGAGATTACAATCAAATTTTGGAGATCGCGAAGAGATCTTGTAGATTCTGCCGGGTCACGCGCGACAATTCACTGTAAAAAGTAAACGCTGTTTCCAAAGCAAAGTGCCTATCTCTAAATAGCAATATCACAAAAACTGTGAGGGCATTATTTTAACTGAAGAAAAGCCTAGCTCTTAAAGTTAGCAAGATCTTCCCAGCGTCGTTAAAGCCTTCTGGGCAGAAACGTTTCACTAAAAGTATGTGTTTGCATGACAAAGATGTGACAGAAATATCGGAACAACAACAACACTTTATTCACTCTTGTACAAGCTTAAATATATATCAATCTGAAAAAAAGTGAACTAGAATAGTGCACAAATATTGAGTCTGGAGGCTAATTAACTGGGTAGTTTTCGAGTTAGCCCCCAGTTACTTTAAATTACATATAACAAAAGATGGAGAGCTGAATCTCCTGTTTAGTGACCATAGCGTCGTTTTGTTCAGGAGGCTCGATAAACGTGGCCGCCCGCCATTACGACATATGCTAAATACCTCTCGCTCGTTTGACTAAAATATACTCGTTATCCACTACGCTCAAATCCTCCTGAAATTTCAGGGTTTCTGGTTTCCCTAAATTCCAGAGGTTTCTTGCTATCTTTGGGTGACGAAAGTTCAAAGGCGAAAGAACGAACTGGCGAACCGGGTTTTCTCTCCGCTTTGAGACTCGTCATTCCGTCGCTCTAAAGGCTCGTTTACACAGAGCGATTTTATCGCGCGACAAGAGCTGCGATAAAATCGCGGCAAAGTTGTACTTAATTTCGAGCATGTTCGAATTTGCGGCGGCAAGGTTGCGATCTGTCGCGCTACAAATCGCATTGAAATCGCCGGCTGTTCACTCGGGCGATTTGCTGTCGCCGTAAAATCGCCGTTCGATCGCAGCCCTTTTTGCGCGGTAAAATCGCTCTGTGTAAACGAGCCTTAAGAGAGAAAAAAACCTCTGGCATCCTAACTAAGAAACAGACCCTCGTACTTTCGTTCATTTCCATTTCAAAGATGTTGAAATTATTTAGCTTCAGAAACGTTTCGAAAAAAAATTGAAATTCACTCATATTTGACAAAACTTACAAAGACTGGTAATGCAATTCATGCAGAAGAACCGAGTGATAATATAATTATGGACATGTTAATTCTTCCGCTTCAAACGCAATGAAATGTGACACTTGTGCGCGATGAAACGCTGTTGTTTGAAACGCATTTGAACCATGTTTGAAACTGTTTGAAACACTGTTTTGAAACGCATTTGGGAAGAAATGGTCTTAGCATACATTTTATCTGGAAGGTCACATTTGAGGTCATAGTTACATTGAAAGAGAAGTTTTCCTCCTGCGTTCGAAAGCAAGGATAGTGGAATAATTAAGTTTCCTTGGTCCACTGTCGTCAGAGCACAAGCGCTTTACCCGTGTTGTTTTCAGAGCTTTGTCAAATAATGAAAAGTCAATCATACCAAGTCCTCCTTCATTCTTACCTTTCGTGATAGTTGGTTTTTTAAGTTTCGGATTTTTGCCTTTCCAGATATTATTATATATTATCTTGTTGACTTTAGCAGTAAAACCAGGTGGAGTGTTCAATACGCTGCAAATAAACGTTAATTTTGATAACGCGAGGGTTTTAACAATATTGATTCTGCCATAAATTGTTATGTCTCCAGAGGACCAGATGTTTGATAATTTTTGGAGTGGACTTTTCTGCCCCATTTAGTGCTGTATTGAGTGGCTTCTGACACTACACTGGTCTCTTCTTCTTTACTCTTTGGAGAGCGAAACACACGAGCCATGTTTCTATTACAATGAAAAGCTCTATGAAAATGAATTGCTAAATTCAAAGCTGAATATTTCGAAACTCCTATGGGACAACTCCACACCCACATGATTAACATGATGTCTGACCTATATGGGCTTTAAAACAGATCGCCTGCAGCTCACCATTTTAGATGCCCATAAAGGTCTTCCACTGATATTTGTATCCATTACATGTATTCAGATCCAATGCAAATGGTTAAAACTATTTTGTATCTCCATTTCAGAATGTGTATTCTGTAATATATATATCTGCACATGTGACCTGAATGCTGTTTTACTATTGGTTATTTCCTCATCAATTTTTAGTGAATTTTACAACAAATTTTTGATGAAGTTTTGGCATATCTAGCATAATTATGGAAGCAACAGAATTAACACAGGGAAAATTTGAGACTTGCCACAAGTCGACCTTATGAGAATCCCAGGAGAAAATGTTTTGGCAAGCAAAGCGTGATTCTTCAGACGCGAAGCGGATGAGCAAGCGACGAAGTCGCAAGAGGTCGACCTTCGTCCCGCGCGCCATCTACAGGAGACGAAGGACTTTTCAAAAGTCAAGGAAAATTTATCCAAGATACTGTAATATTTTGCAGTTAATAGTACACTGTAACTCGAGAAACACAACAACTTAACACAATTTAATAGCTCAATCCTAAAGCTTTACACAAGCCTGTCTGTATATGGGCATGCCCAAATATGGTAATGTACAAGAGTCGCAACCTACAACAGATGCTTAAAATTGTGTTCTTTGTACTAAATTCGTGATCTCTGTAAAGTTTTAAAAATACCATTGCAATAGTCGCACGTTGTAGGTCACGGGTCGTAAAAAATAAATTATAACACTTAGAGGTCCAAAACACCTAATAGGTATGGATATAACTTTTCAAGACTAGTAGTAATCAAAGATTAGGAGTGCGTTCTCCGCCTGTGATAATAGTTGTCTGTTAGTTGTCATATAACATACTGACAAAGTCCACTATTGTTCTGTGGATTTTGATTTCCTTGCTTTATTTAATGCGATTCGATATGACCTTTGATGACACGTTGCGTGACGGCTCCAGTTTCGGTAAACTAGCAAATTCATGTTATGAAACGTCACATTTTCACTTTTACTGGTAATGTTTCAGCATGAAGGCTGATTTCTAAAAAGAATACTTGTGTTACATCTAGTACTCCGGGTATTCTGAGCTGGAAGCACAAATATCAGCTAACATCTGTAACCTTTGCTCTCGCGTTTCCGGCCCGTTTATCCGTGCTTTATGTTAACAAACTCCCGGAAAAACTCCGTGCGACTGGCAATAATTATTATTTCCGCTGATGAATAAAAATAAGTCAGCATTTACATTGCTCTTCCTTAGTTCTGGCTTACTCTTATAGGTCTTGGCTTCAGAGTACTCTTCCATCGATTCAATTTCGACCTTCGCTGAGTACAGACTGAACAATTTGTGGCCACTGGAACTATATATTAAAGTCAACAAATGTAATCAAAATATAGCCAATGAAATATGGCTGTTCCCACGCGAAGGGTTAACATAGCAAAGCCAAGGCGATTCGTTGCAGCTGGAGCATCTCGCAAAAACCGACTCGAAATCCTAACTCGAAAATCCAACTCGAAATCCTACCTCGGGAGTTAATTTGTCTCATAATAAAGCTGAACTACTGTAACTAGTAATAGTTGACACTACAGCTGCCCCCGCGATGCAAAGTGCTGCATTATTGTTATTTGCAAGTTATTATAGTCGATACCGTATGTGTTGACTGTTGTAATGTTGTAATAGTCTTTTAACTCAAATCAGAGAAGGTGTAGCCTGAAGTTGAGACGATTACTTTGAGTTGTTTCTATTCTCTTAGGGGGAAAATGAGTCGAAGTAATAGTCTGAAATCCAGGCTAGAAAAGGCTAGGCGGAAAAGGCAATAGGATGTTTGGAATGAACAGAGTATGGAAAATTTCTGGTGGCTGAATCCTGTCAAAACTAATGAACAGCACCTGTCACGTCCTAATTTAGAACTATACAGGGACTAAAAGAAGAGTGTTTATCTGTTGTCACTTGAGCCACCGCCCTGCCTTCAATAGCCTTCAGTGTCATAAACGTGCAGCTAATGATGAACGCCTGACTGTCAAGTTTTTCAACTTCTAGTACGCTTACCAAGCGTCTCTCGAGCCTAGATTTCGGATGAACACGAATCTTATGCTTTCGTGGTCGAATAACAGCGCTTTCTCAAATATATATATATAATTTCCATAAGGTCGCAATAGTAGCAAGTATGATAAATACTGTAGGAAACAGACAACTTTTGTAAAAGACATGTTTCGGCATGCTTATGCCATCATCAGTTTAATAAGTTCCTAAGTGTGAACAGTTATAAAGTCTACGGGTAGATGAAAAAATTATTACAACATGACGTAATACAAAAGCGGGTACTATTTACAGCGTGACACCAAACATCAAGGTGTAAACTAAAACGTGAGAAAAGTGTTGTAATGCTGCAATTGTTTGTTAAGTTCCGGTTTGATCTTATTTATATGAAAAGCTTCTTTGAGTTTTAAATCAATTGAGTTGCTGGCAGAATCCAGAATACTAAAGCACGAAGGGGAGTATTTGCTCTTACATAAAGGAGATGTGTTGAAATGCTTAAAACTATGCGAGTTTTTATCGCTTTCCGTGTGTTCCTTTATCCTGGTAGAAAAGTGGCGACTAGTTTCGCCAATATAACGGGAATTACAACCCGCACAAGAAAATTGGTAAACCACCATGGATTTTAGAGCAACAGGAGTACGATCTTTAACACAAAACATGTTTTTAATTTTGAATGAAGTGAAAACCTAACTGTCAAATTGCAGCAGCATTATAACACTTTTCTCACGTTTTAGTTTACACCTTGATGTTTGGTGTCACGCTGTAAATAGTACCCGCTCTTGTATTTCGTCATGTTGTAATAATTTTTTCATCTACCCGTAGACTTTATAACTGTTCACACTTAGGAACTCATTTAACTGATGATGGCATAAGCATGCCGAAACATGTCTTTTAAAAAAGTTGTCTGTTTCCTACAGTATAAATATATAAGTTCAGTTTTTCTCACCTTAAAATCAGCTGCTCCTCAGCGTGACAACCGCGAGAACAGACGCCGTGATGCGACTGACACAAAATATTAAGCCATGCGCTTCCTTTCATAATACTCTGCACCCCCCAAATAGGGACGTCACAATTCACAAACTCTCAGAAACTCCCTCTGGGATTTTTCTCGATTTACGTCATCCTAACCATTTCGTACTTGCGGGCGCAAACAATAGAAACGTCATCATTACCTACCGATTCCTCGCGGCCCCTATTCGAGCAAATCGAGATTTTTTCTAGTATACCGACTGCATATTTGAACTGTAAGTACTGCCCTTAATATACACGCGAGCTACTAGGGTGCCTCCTCGGGATTTCGCCTCTGGGCGAAATCCCTGCGGGGGCAATAAGACGCACGTGTTTAATCGTGTTTAATCGTAAACAATTTGCGTGACGCTACGGACACAGACTCGCCGGCGCGTGCTTTATAAAAATAAAAACTATTCCTTCCAGAAAAATCAAATAAATATTGTTGGCGCATCTTACAAACTTTGAATGAAGATCTTGTTTTTTTAACGGAGAGCACTTTACCGTTTGAATCAGCGAATTAAGCACGGTAGAACCGAAGATATGTTTTTTTTTTCGTGTATGCCGTGACATTGCACAATGCCCTCTCGCCGGCGCGGGCCTTAGAAAAGCAAACTTTTCCCTCGCCATTTCACATCGCTGTAATCAAAATTCAAGGTGTAAAAATAAGAAATATTTTAGCTTGTATTTTAAAAATAATTTGTGTTAGCAATATTCATCATATTATAGGCTTGTTAGGTCCCTGGGT
>NC_090874.1:650731-670731 GCF_036669935.1 Montipora foliosa
TTGCAATGGGATATCTCAAAAAATAAATTGGCTGTAATAGGTTGATTGCCATTTGACTGTGCAAGTTCATCAGCTGACTGTTTTTTTTCATCTATGGCACATAGCCTTTATAATTATACTAATGCTGAGTTGCATTTTGAGATTCGAACTGCTGGAATAACACATATGCTGAATAATCCTGAATTATATATTGAAAGTCTCGCTAATGAATCGTGGGAACATTACATTGAAGAAATGTCTAAACAGGGAACATGGTGCGATAATGTTATCATACAAGCAGTGGCAAATGCACTTTGCTGTACAATTCATATAACTGATTCAAATCCAAATGCCAGTGATGCAATCATTATCACTCCTATCAATCCACAGCACAAACAAAGAATTGTTTTTTTGGGTTATACATGTTGTATAAAATGGTTTACATTATGTTTCTACTTTGCAAGAAACTTAATTGTAATCAAAATGCAAATATCCTGACTTCACTAAAAAGAAAGTTACACATGACTAATGAAGTGCTTGCAAAACGGAGAGAGCTTGATAAGCATCGTAGATACAGTGAAACTGCTGATACCAAAAAAGGTACAGCTTGCAAAAAAAAGAGAGCTTGATAAGGAGCATAGATTCCATGAATATGACAATGCCAAAAAGCTGCAATTTGCAAAAAGAAGAGAGCTTTGCAGGAAACAAAGGGCCAGTGAAACTAATGATGCCAAACAACTTCTGCTGGCAAAGAAAAGACAGGCATACAGAAGGAAAATGTTGGCTGTAACTTAGTAATTAATCCAAAAGACATAAATATGACAGAAAATGGAAATAATTGGAACTGTGGAACTTTAAAGGAGGTTGACAAAAAGTGTATTTCTTACTGTTCATTTCAAAACTTTAGTGATGTTGATTGCAATGTTAGCAAAATGACATCTCACTGAATTTGATCCCCTAAAAAATCCTGGCCAAAGTGTAATATGAAACAATTCCATAAATCTATGCAGTTTGAGGTTTTTCAGTGCACAGTCTGTAAAGAAGCATGGCCAATTAACACTAAACCCAGATCTCCAGCTACCTACATTTGCCTAAGATGCTCTAGGGATATAAAACACTCCAAAAAAGTTTTCTGATGCTAATTCTATGATCCCAGAACCAGTACCTTTTGAGTTACAAGGTCTAACTCAAACAGAAGAAATGCTCATTGCTAGAGTATTACCTATAATGAGCGTTAATACATTAACCTGGTGGACAAAGAGGTTATTCAGGGCACTGTATTAAATCTGCCTCAAAATGTCAAAGAGCTGGCATCAGTTTTGCCAAGATATACAAAAGACTTGTCTATTATTGTAGTAAAGGTGAAAGGTAAAGACTATGTTCAAAGATATAAATGTAAGAAGGCAAAAAGTGCACAGTGCACTGCTCTGGCTTTTGCAGAACAATCCTTATTATAAAGATGTGACTATTAATCAACATGCATTGTATTGCTTGCCTGCCAACGGTGTTCCATCCAATATGATGACTGTTGAATTTGATGGTGACATTGTGTCAGATGAATTACCATCACCTGATTTAGGCCCTTCTACTTATAATAATGAAGAGGACAAAGTTTACAATCATTCTTCCGAAATGAGTAGTTTTATGCCAGTCAATGAGCAACAGCAACAGGAATTAGATGATATTAAGAACCAATGAACTGGCCTACTTGTAGATGATCAGCCTATAAATGAGTATGAGACACCCTTTTTAGCTACATTAGCATTTCCAACATTATTTCCTGATGCTAAGGGAGATCCGACAAATCCATCACTCCTAAAAGACATTCCCTTAGGAGAAAAAGTCAAGCATCTTATTAAATTTGGTGAAAATATTGATGGAAATGTCACTACAGATTTTCCATCTACCCTAGAGTGTCTTATTGGGCTTTCAACATGATTCAAAGAAAACTAATATTGCAACAGAGTGGAATCTTTCTTAAGCAAACTCCAAGTGAAGCTCACTTAACAATAGATGAACTGCATGAAATGTCTATAAGTAACAACAGCAGTGCATTTATTTCAAAGATATCTAGATATGTTGCAAACGTTGCAGGCTCAAATGCTTACTGGTGTAAAGTGAGAGAGGATCTCAAAGCCATATTAGTAACAACTGTCGGCACTTCTACAATTTTTTTTACATTTTCATCAGCTGATATGCATTGGCATGAGTTGCATGCACTGTTTGGAAATCAAAACACGACTAGTCAAGAAAGGCTACAAGCAGGAATAAATAATCCACACATTGTAGATTGGTATTATACTCAGAGACTAGAGAGTTTTATCAAACACCGGTTATATGAAACACTTGATGCTAAATGGCACTGGTACAGATTTGAATACCAGGCTAGAGGAAGTATTCACTGCCATGGCATTGCTAAATTAAACAATGACCCTGGCTTGTGTGATCTAACCAAGACAGCTCTTAAAGGCGTCTTAGCTCAAAAATACAAAGATGACACAAAGATGAACTAGACCAGGATATATCTGCTTGTAAAAAAGCTGCTGAAGTAGCATGCAAATTATATATGTTGATTGGCTGCTTTCTACTGTTAACCCAAATCCACCAGATTATGGTATGTGGATAAGACCAGACTGTCATGTCAAAAACGCTACCAAGACATTCCAGACTGTGATATGCATGATGATTATTGTGATCTGTTGAACATGGTTCAGCGGCATACTCACTGTAGTACAAGCTATTGTTTAAGAAAGAAGACCACTGATTCTGATCCAAAGTGTAGATTTAACTTTCCTATGGATGTCTGTTGTAAGACAAGCTTAGAATTTGAACAAATTCACACTAAAGGTGATGAGCCATATTATAGAGCAAAACTTGTCACCAAAAGAAATAACTCTCACCTTAATAACAACCAGCAACTACAGTTGAAGAACTGGAGAGCAAACTGACATTCAAGTTGTCATTGACCATTATTCTTGTGTAGAATACCTCACTAAGTACAGTGTATGCTGCTAAAGGTGAGCCTAGAGCACCTATGCTTAAAGCTGCTTTTAACACAATAATAAATAAAACCCAGACTAATAGTGATCCTCACAAAGCTGTGAAAAAACGTATCGTGAAAACTCTTGATGTAAGAAATTATGCTGTTCAAGAAACAATGCACCACTTGCTGTCACTAAAGCTTCACAGCTCAAGCTTTAATGTGGTACCCATAAGTTTAAATGGCTCTTGTAGAATTCATATTAGCCTGTTCCAGGCTCCCAGATAGTCGAGAAAACGCAAAGAACTGCGTGTGAAAAGCCAAGCCCCCTCTCGCTTTTGATATACAGTTCTTTTCATTTTCTCGACTACCTGGGAGGCTGGAACTGGCTAAATTCATATTAACTCATCAACTGAAGAGGGACAAGTTTCTTCCCGCAATTCTCTTCTTGATGTTTATGCTAATCGTGCACAATATGATAGCCCAATTTATGCAGCCAATCTTAACTTTGTACAATTTGCAACACAGTTTAAGGTTGTAAACAACAAGCTTAGCAGACTTCCAGATACATGTAATGTAGTGCCAAGGATTTTTCCTACATATTCATCAAATCCAAAAGGGCCAAACTTTCCTCTGTATTGTAAATATCAGCTTTTAAGATACAGACCATGGAAAACATCACAAGAAAATGCTTGAGATAATGAAGACAAACTGGATCAAAACCTGGTCAGTAAGTGGGACGAATTCCTGCAGACACCATAAGCTAACCCTGGTGAAAATCTTTCAAGGATCTTCAAGGATCCTTAAAGATCTGCATGAGGATCTTCATGAGGATCTTAATTAAGATCCTATCAATATCTTGCAAAGATCCTCTAGGATCCTCTCAATATCTTGCAAAGATCCTCTAGGATTGTGCCAATAACTTGCAAAGTACGTCTAGGATCCTCTCAATATCTTGCAAAGATCCTCAAGGATCTTCCCAAGATCTTCAAAGACCCTCCCAAAATCTTGTTAAATGTCCTGAAGGATCTTTAATTGGATTCCCAAGATCCTTGAAGATCTTCCCAGGATTCTTATATGAGGATTGCTAAAGATATTACCAAGATCTTGTGAAGATCCTCAAGGATTCCCTTTCCTCAAGGATCCTTCAATTTCTTGCCAAGTTCGTCAAGGATCTTCAAGGATACTTTTAGGATCCTCAAGAATCCTCCCAAAGATCTTCAATTCTATTCTTAAAAGATATTGCAAAGATCATCAAGGATCTTGCAAAGTCATGTTCAAAGAACTTTACAAATCTTAATACCATCCACAGTGGCTTTTAAAAGTAACACACTTCACATCAAAAGTTAATTTCATTCAAAATACCACTATATTTATAGTCTGTATTAAATATGCAATAAAAATTTCATTTAAAGAAAGCCATAGTAACATATTGATAATTTAAAAAATGCACGCACAACAAGTGCAAGCTCAGATTTTTAACAGACCACTTGATAAAATTGTCTTTCTCATAAAAGAATAATTATATTCCTATACAGGCCATTTGTCATTCAGTGAGAAATTACAATTGTTTTCAAATGCTTACAGTGCCACACTGACCAATACAGGAACTTAGCCAAGATTATTAATTTTATTGTCCACCTTGTCACCCTGAATTGCACTTATTGCACTGCAGTTTGATGTACAAAATTATTTTATTTAAACACCTGGAAAAAGGAGCTTTCTTTCTATAGAAGAGAAACTTCAATACATAAAATGCTTCATTTGTCTGTAAACTATTTATGTTATAATGCTAAGTATGATTGAAGTAAAATAACAACGATGAATCATGGGAAATCAATATCCGACTTTATTTGGTAGCATTCTTTATTGAACTGAATGAAGAACAGCCACACACTACAATTCTCACTTGAGTAAGATGCAAGTGAGCTTTGGTAAGGCGAACCCTTATCACCCTGGCTCGTTATGATTTTATTCAAAAATGTGCATTAACTCCTGGGTAAAAGGGATGGGAAGAATACAATAAAAATCTAACAAACCTGAACAAATGATGCATTGACTATTGTTTTTCAGACTTGATGTGGATCAAGTTGCCTTTGACAACATTGCTTTTACATTGAAACTCTGTGACAACTTTGCTCACATCTTCTTCAACTGACAATCATGATAGTAGCTTTTGGAGTTATTTGGTCACATGGTAAAGTTTAGCTGCATACAGTAAACCAATTTCTTAAAATTACTTATAATATGACTTGAATGTATATTAATAATCATAGAAACAGCAGAGATAAAATATACCATAGATACTCATACAGTTTTTATCAAGTACTCATTAATATCGAAGATATAGCTGGGAATATTCAAAATATTTTCACAAACAGCCATTTTTATCGAGAAAATGTTTCTTAAAAATAAGAGAAAAACAGCGAAAGAGAAACATTACGAGTACAAGTACATGTACTACAACAATAACATTTGATTTTACCTAATACATTTGTATTTATTTTATTTTATCTATCTTTTTATTACTAATTTTTTCTTTACTCAGTATTTGGTGCTATTAATTGCCGGCTGAGGCTGCTTTTTTAGAACTTTTTCTGAATATTTTGCAGTTACGCATCCTGAAAGAACAACAAAACCATATGGGCAAATTACTCATATTGATTATCATGAAGTCCACATGTACTCGCAAGTCATGCCGTGGAAGTGGAAATAAATGTGCATCACCTAACCTTTGAAAATTACTATGAAACTCAGGCACAAGTAGCATTTACAGAGAATCGAAGGAATCCTTTGCTAATCATATAATTTGCAACAACCACTCTTTTGATGTAAACCTTATTAGGCTTAACTGCAGAATACCCCGCCACTCGAACTATATTCCACGTATTCGGCTACGCGGTACGCGGTACCCAGAAATAGGAATGCACAATACCGTAGAATACCCCGCCACTTGGACTAAATTCCAAATGAACTAAATTTCAAAATGGCGCAGCGATGTTATACGTGCTGGCTACGCGGTACGCCGTGACATTCCTCGTTCTTAAAGCGTCGCGTTCCACTCGACTGAGCATGTTAAGCAACACTGCGACGGCAACTTCCCACCAGTTTTCAAAAAGGGCAACACTTCTTCTTCGTTTGCAAAAGCTGCTGGTAGCTTATGACGATTTTTGGTGGCTATAAGGTTTAAACGATATTAAATGTAAACAATAAGGTACATTTAGTTCGCCTTAGAATAAAAGGTAAGTTGTCCCAGTTTCGCTGTTTATAGCGGCACTGAAAATTATTTCACAAAGATAATTTTACCTTCTCATCACCTCAGAAATGTAAATATGTATAAATAGCTTAGATGTAGACAGAGATATCAATATAAAAAGAAATGGCGAGCATACTAAACTGGATCAGTGATAACTAGAGCACAGAAGATATACATGTAATAGATCTTACCGAATGGATTTCTTCGAGCTTGAGGTGGTCTGTGAATTTGCCGATGGGCGATGTTCATCGTGGAATTTCTCCGCAAATAACTTTAGCAGTTAACACCAGAAAAGTACTTCTTTATGCGTCCAAAGAAAAATACGGCAGATCAAAGAAAAGGACCAAAACCTTTGCAAGGAATTGCGACGACCTACGTCAAAACAGTGAATGTGGCGTCGCCAACGATAGGACGACGGCCGATTGCAATCAGCTTTTCAGGTTCTGCGCATTACCGGAACGGAAAATAAACTTCCGGTATGCCGTCGTCGAGCCTCCCGTCGTGGTGCTTAAGGTCTCTATTAACAACGTGAAAAACCTGACAACAGAGATCTTGTGCTGAATATAGCCCTCGTTTCCTGATTAACCCTAAGCGTTCGGTTCGCTTAAACTACGCTTTTTAACACAATCGTGTGATGAATATAGCACTCGTTTACTGATTAAGCCTAAGCACTCGTTTCAGTGATTAGGCCTAAGCACTCTTAAAATTTTAGCTTTCATTTTCATGTTAGGGTTAGGGTTAGGGTTAGGTTTTAGGGTTAGCGTACACTAGAATTTAAATTTTCCGCGTACCGCGTACCGCGTAGCCAGCTACTTAAGATACTTTGCCATCTTGACTTTAATTCTTTCCGCGTACTGCGTAGCCAGTTTGTAAAGATACTTCGCCATCTTGACTTTAATTCTTTCCGCGTACCGCGTACCGCGTAGCCAGCTTGTAAAGATACTTCGCCATCTTGACTTTAATTCTTTCCGCGTACCGCGTAGCCAGCTTGTAAAGATACTTCGCCATCTTGACTTTAATTCTTTCCGCGTACCGCGTACCGCGTACCCAGCTTGTAAAGATACTTCGCCATCTTGACTTTAATTCTTTCCGCGTACTGCGTAGCCAGTTTGTAAAGATACTTCGCCATCTTGACTTTAACTCTTTCCGCGTACCGTGTACCGCGTAGCCAGCTTGTAAAGATACTTCGCCATCTTGACTTTAATTCTTTCCGCGTACCGCGTAGCCAGCTTGTAAAGATACTTCACAATCTTGACTTTAATTCCTTCCGCGTACCGCGTACCCAGCTTGTAAAGATACTTCGCCATATTTACTTTAATTCTTTCCACGTACCCTACCGCGTAGGCAGCTTCTTAAGATACTCGATGTGGCGGGGTATTCTGCAGTTACCTTATTAAGTAATCTCCTTAAAGATTCACCTATTTTTTACATGATTATAGCAAGTAAGCCGAATTATAATCGTTGCCTGTACATGTCAAATTATTTTGGGACTTGAAGTTTGAAACGTTCGAATTCTCAATAGACCAATTTGGCTAACTCAATGTTGTACCCAATTAAATCTTTTCGGAACAAGACGTTTTGTTCCAGTATTTCCATATCATTTTAAATGTGAATGTTTCATTGCCATGCAAATTCAACACACAAAGAATCTTAACCCTGAGAGATTTGAATGAGTTAGCCGAATTAGTCTATCGTCATTTTTAAGAACAATAAGCCATCAACTTATATTATCTGCTTATAATTAGCGCCTACCTTTGTTCTTGGGTTGCTGTACGCATTTCCTCGTTTTGAATCAGTATTTAAGGGTAAAACAATCATGAATCATACGATTTATGCTCGTTAATATCGATACAAACTCAAATAAAACCGCCGAACGACTGTCCCGCCGAACTGTAAGAGGAGCCATCGTTGGTGACTGCTGACCAAAAGGAAAACGGCTCACTAGTAACCAGTCTTATCTCTCGCGTGTTATCCAAGTGGGCGGAGGATTACAACCCCCCGATTCATCTGTACTTTAAAGAAAAAGTGAGCAAAAGTCATAGCAGCTTCATCGAATTAATACTGGTGGAGCCGATTCGTCACTAGAGTCTCTAGATGTGGCCCTGAATTCTGTATTTTATCCGTGGTCTTTTTTTAAAGGACTACGTGCTGACACGAATTCTTTGATATTTCGAGAGTATACTGTTTCATATTGCTTCTGGCGCGGCCTGCAGCTATTACGAGTTCATCAAACAAGGTAATCTGTTACTGATATTTCTGACAATCCATGGATTACATCGGAATAAAAGTTCCCTTTTGAATTGATTCGCATACAGCGTGATTATTTTTATGTTCAAAGTTTGGTGCCTTAACGATACTTGAGGGTACATGTACGTAACACCTCATAGGATCTTTAGGGATTTTATACACTTCACTCCTATTAAGGTCCTTACAAGATCCTTGAAGGATCTGTAAGAAATCTGTGAAAGATATTTTCAAGATCACTTTAAAGATCCTTTTAAGATCCTTGAAGGATCCTCATAGGATCTTTAAGGATCCCGATAAAGATCTTTTCAAGATACCTCTGAAGATCCTTTTAGGATCCTTAAAGGATCCTCATACAATCCTTAAGGATCTTTCGAGTATCCTTTTAAGATTTCTTTCTTTAATCTTTAATAAGTATACTCCTAAAACAGAATAACTATACTACTCAAGATCACTATAAGGATCCTTCAAAGATCCTCAAAAGATCCTAGTATGATCTTTAAGGATCCTGTCAAAGATTTTATTAAGATCCTTTCAAGGATCCTTTTAAGATCCTTGTAAGATCCTCAGTCACTCTTTGAGGATCTTTAAGGATCCTTTTGAGGATCTTCCAAAGATTTTATGTGTGGATCTTGGTAAGATCTTTGCAAGATCCTGATAATTTCCTCAAGGATCTTGATGAAGTATCCCAAGAGTCCTCAATGTCAGAAAATCTTTGAAGATCCTTTAAAGATCCTTCAAGGATCCTGTGAAGATCTTTGTCTTAAAAGATCTTTGTCAGGTCTTTGAAGATCTTTGAAGATCTTTAAAGATCCTTTAATTATTTTCACCAGGGAAGGCAAATGTCCCTGATTGGTTTGACAAACTTCAATCAGTTGTCCAAAATCAACAGGACATAGAAAATCAGAATCCTGATGCAGAGTCGGAAAACACTCGTGAGGAGTGGATGGTTGTATTGGATCTACATGTTCCATTTAGTAATTTTTCACAAAAAAATCAAGAGTCAGCCCACGATTGGAATAGTGACAGATCTAATTATTCTGAACAGCATATTGGTGAAATGCCAGCTTGGATAAAAAATATGAAAGATCAAAATAATCATCCCCCAAATGAGAGTAATGAACACAACAATACAGATATTGCTACTTTCAGTGAAATGCAAGCACTTGCATATAATATTATCAAAGACCATTTTCAATACTAGTCTCCTGATAAAGAGCCACTTGCTCTTATAGTAATTGGTGAAGCAGGTTCTGGTAAGAGCTACCTTATAAGTGCTCTTTGTACCCTTTTGCGTGACAAATATGCAGTAACTGCAACTACTGGTAAAGCTGCATTTAATATAAATGGAGTGACAGTTCATTCACTTTTAAAGCTTCCATTTGGTTCAAGACGAAATAAAGATCTTGTGGGTCAGAACTTAATTAGATTACAACAATCTCTTAGTGGCATTGAATACATTATTATTGATGAGTATTCCATGCTTGGCCAAATAACATTTGGCTGGATAGATATGCGCGGTCAACAAGCATCTGGTTTCCATGATAAACGGCTTGGCAACAAGTCTGTCATTTTATTTGGTGATCCAGCTCAGCTTCCTCCTGTGGCTGATAAACCACTATATCACACCATGTCAACCAATAGCATTGGTGAACAGGGGTGCCTGACTTACAAAATGTTTGACAAAGTAGTAAAGCTGAATGTTAATTAGCGTGTTCAGGGTGATGATAGTCAACAGAAACAGTTTGGAGAGTTACTTCGCAGACTGAGAAAGGGTGAATCAACAGTAGATGACTGGAAACTGTTGTTGACTAGAATGAATGTTGCAAATTTGGAAGAATTCAATGTTGCTACTAGATTGTTTTACAGCAATAAAAAAGTTGCTAACTATAACCATGAACAGCTCATTAAACTACAGCAACTAGTTGCTCAAATTGCTGGACGGCATTCATCTGCAGCAGCCCAAAAAAAAGCTCCTGATGACTTTTCTGGTCTTCACCCACTTCTGTTTCTATAGCAAAGGGTGCTAAAATTATGCAAATTATGCTTACAATGAACTTATGGCCAGCTGTTGGTCTATGAAATGGTGCCACTGGAACTATTGTACATTTTATCTATCAAACTAATCAACAGCCACCTGATTTACCAATAGCAGTTATTGTCAAATTTGACAATTACAGAGGTCCCTCTATCAGTGACTCTGTATCAAATTATGCACCAATCTGTCCAATCACCTCTACAACACAGTTATCAGATGGTTTTCACATGAAAGGCAACAGCTTCCTCTAAAACTAGCATGGGCAATCACAACTCAGAAAAGTCAAGGACTTACCTTGCTTAAAGCATGGACAGATATCGGAAAATCAGAAAGAACTCCAGGAGTATCTTATGTAGGTCATAGCAGGGTAAAAACCTTGTCCTCATGTATAATTGAGCCAATGAGTTATCAACGGTTAACGAGTTCAAAATCATCCAGTACATTGAAGCATCGACTTCAAGAAGAAAATAGATTAGAGGAACTAGCACTAGCAACCTACAATAAATTTCATAAAAACAGGCACAATTCTTGATGTTTTGGTAGTCCAAACTGTAATGTCCTGGAGCCTGTTTCTCGAAAGTCCCGAGAACTTTTCGGGCCCGAAGAGCCAGTCGTCAAACTGCAATCTGCTTATTTTGAAAGCTGATCCTTTAACATGTTTTTAATGTGAGAAAAACTAAGAGGATTGCGAAGTTTGATGGCCGGGAACCTCGGCGTCGCGAAGATATAAAGGGAATCGTGGCACCCGAAAAAGGCCACTGGTCACAACTCGTGACAAGGGGTTACGTAATCAGATAGCTCACGCAATCGAGGACACACGTGACTAGTAGAGAGAGATCGTTTTTGTTTTTGTTTTCAGGCGTGGTTACCCGTGGATATATCCACTGTCCCGAGTCATGCGCACTGTGAAAGATACTATCTTATTAAAAGATATCGTCTTTTATTCAACACACCGTGCTTGCCGGACGCGTCTCCTCGCGCTCCAACACGAACTAGTTTTCAACATGAACCAGATCCCTCAACCACCTGATGTAAGCGTCGCCAACATTTTGGCCACCCACTCCACGGGAACGACCAATTCTACCGCCGCCTCTGAGCAGGGCTCGTCCACTACACCGTCAACAGCGCCCTCGGAATCACGGTCCGTCGCGCCAACTACTTCAACATCAGTTACAACAACCAGTCAGGCCACCGCGGGCAACTCCGCCAGATCCGTGAGCCCCTCTAAAGCCTCATATCAGGTTAGCTTACTTGGTTATAGCACGTACAGTGATTTCGTATAGCTGGGTATCGTCCCGTTTGGTTCTTATACCCTTTGCCCCGCCCCATTTAGCGCGGGCTTTGATTGCTGTTGCTTTCTTGGGAAATTCGTTCAGGGATCAGTCTAGTTATCTTCCTTTGCACGCGAGTGCGTTGCCATAGTAGTAGTCCTCATTTGCTCTATAGTCGCCCTTAACGTTTCACATTGGGCGCTGCCTCTTACTTAGTGTGATTCCTTCTTTGCGAGACTTTTCGTGCCGTAGTTGGCGTATGTTAGCCAGGGGTCTTTCCAGAGTACTCACCCCAGCGGGTAGTATTGTCGTACTCAGTGTTTTCTGATCTACTCGGCATTTCCCATCTTCTTTTAATCTCTACTCTCGTCATGATTTGTAATAACCTACAATCTTGGACAAATTAAATGGAACATTGAGACCACCCCTCCCCCCAAAATCAGTGATGGGAAAATGGCGCGTTTTGGCTTTCACACACTTTCATCCTTGATTTGGGGGAGAGGGGGCATTTCTGTTCCACTTTATTCTGTCCAAGATTGTAGCTACTGTCGATTTGGTGTCGTGCAAGAATGCGTCTTATCATCGTAAATCAGTATGTGGGTTGTAAAACAACACACGCACATCTGCCTTTGTATTTGTTTATGATTATTAAGGTTTGTGCGACTTGATAGGTCATCACTTGTTCTACATTACTTCAAATTTGTCTGCACGACCAATATGGATGAGCGGGAGTATCATATCGGGCAGCTATGTTACTCGGTGAGAAAATGTGCGACCAACATAGGGAAGCTAGCGGGAGCCGCCTTGCAATCACCGGGCCAAATATTGTGCGACCAACACAAAAATCTGGCGTATGCTATTATGTGACTAATAGCGTGGATGCCATGGCTAGATACATTACCGTGTGCGATAACGTTTTCCAGAAGAATGTTTTGTGCGACCAACACACGAAACTGGCGTGGAGTAAGTCACTCGTCTCGATAGACACACTCTCCTCTGAGAGATCCAAATGTGCGACCAACACAGAAAACTGGCGGGTACTCTTATGCAGTTTCAAACTTAGGTTAGTGCGACCAACATAGAAAACTGGCGTATGATATCGTGTAATTGATATCTTGCATTTGGGTGGCAAAACAGACCACCGCGTGGGATAAGGCCCCATGAGAGGCTATCGTGTGGCATACGCATGAACCTGGTGTGCGTGACTCATGGGACGGATTTTGATAACTATACCTAAGCTCTTCCTTTTGACCTTGTGGCGTAGAGCGCCTTAGGCAGGGCTGTGCGGTGTGACGTGTTAAGCCGGTTAGACACACCATATGGCGCATCCATATGTAGCGTGTGGCACTTGTCATAATATGCTTATATTGCGTTATCGCGCCTTTATGCCGTATCCGACTATTCATGCTGCACAGACCCTGGCTTTATGATTGACGTATATTGATACACCCTTGTGTGCGTGACTGGAATTGCGAGGGAATTGCGAGGAGGTTTGCACTTACTACAAGTGCCTTGCGGTATATAGCATGATAACAGTCCTGCTTTGTGTACACTGATCTTATGGCATGTTTGTATTATCTTCTGATCAGCTATCATTTGTTTACACTCAGGAACTTGTCGGCCTAGTGAAAGAATAGTTCTTTTAAAGGGACGGACCACGTGCGTCGCTTCAATCGCTTGCGTGACGAGCTTAAAGCATATTGTCACGCCATCGATTTTAATGATACCGTGGCTCTGAACAAGCAAAGAGCAACATTAGACGAAGGTCGACTGTCCCAAGCGGACGACACAGCCAAACTCTCAGCACTTTGGGACAGACTTACGTTCGCTAAGCAGGCGGGTCGCCACGTCGATCTTCGAGCCACTATCTTCGGCTGTTTAGCATCCGAAGCAGAGCGAGAGGCCGATGAACTCGTGAGACGCCACGAACTACGCTCCTCCAAGCAACCCGGGCAGTATCGAGGGGAACGCCGAACCTCCCAGGTTTTCCGACGTGACCAAAACGACCGTCGAAGGAGTGCAGCCAATGAGAAATGCTATGCTTGCGGTCACGTTGGCCACTTCGCCCGTGATTGTCGCAAGCGGCGGGATCAGCCGGCCTCAAAAAACCACGCACGGAATGATATTAATGAAGGTTACGGCGTTTTTCTTGCATAATGTGTACTCCCTTCTGTGTCTATTAGCGTCCTTGTTCACATTCCGGGAAAAATATTCCTGGACCCTGCGTTAGCTGACCGATTCATCCGAGGTTAGATTTACTGTCTGGTAATCGAGCCTTCAGCTGCTTGCATTCAAGTGGGGGATGAGTTGGTCCTCCCCTTCCCAGGACCTTTGTTGACACGCATCCACCTCTCTTTTTCCTTAGAACCCGGCAATTCCCAGATGGGAACTGGATTGTGACTTCAATCCCTTGGAAGCTGAACGACAATTTCAGCAGAGTCAAATACGTTTTATTACACGGCCCTTGGGAGAGGGAGGACTCAAAAACTCATCCGCCGAGCCATCGATTTATTCAGTAGTCAGCGGCGTTAAACGTTTCCGCTGCGGATGTCTGGGCACGAGACCCCGAAACCTTTCTCGCGGGAGAACCCCTTCGTCACCTGGCCATTTGGGATAAACTAACTCTCGGCCATCCCCGAAGGGACCTCATTCTCGGATGGATAAAGCATGGCATCTCAGTCAAAGAGTTCATCATTCCCTTCAAAGGGAAATACCGACAGGAACAATTTAACCATCTTTTCCCTCCAAACAAACACTACTCCAACAACAAAAAATGCAAATTTTATCGAGATACGATCTCGAAAGAATTCGAACAAAAAATAGCCATGGGTGCCATGAAAGTGTGGGCTGGAGTAGGGACATGTCCGCCACCAGCTATTGTCACGCCCCTAAGTATTGAACCATCTAAATCTCGCTTGGTACACGATCAACAGAACCTCAATTGCTTTATGCGCCACTGCCCTTTCTCTCTGGACCAAGTGGTGAACTTACCACGCTACCTGACTCGCGATTCTTATCACACAAAACTAGATGATACATCGGGATTTGACCACTTCCTCCTTGCTGAGGACAGCCTGCCATACATGGGTGCCGAGTGGGGAGGCTGGTAGCTTGTCTGGAAAACGCTCCCTCAGGGATGGAGAGAAAGCCCCTATGTTTATCAGACATTAGGTCAAGTGGCTACGCGCACGTTGAGAAAACTATGGTATCCCGTGCTCTCAGTACGTCGACGATCGCCACCTCGGCGAGTTATGGGGAACGCAGATTAAGCGTACCTCCAGCTTCCATGCAGCGAACTGTGCCTTCTTCGTAGCCGGAACCTTCTTGACCCAGCTGGGATACTTCCTACACCTTGCCAAATGTGTACCCATCCCTACGCAGCGGTTAATATTCCTAGGCCACCTAGTGGACACAGTGCGTCAAACGTTCTCTATCCCGGAAGAAAAAAAGCAGAAGTTCGTCGCCTTGCGAGAAGAAATCTTGTCCCTTGAGCAGGTCCCCCTCACCATGTTGCAACGTTTCCAAGGAAAGTGTGTATCTCTCACCCTCATGGTTCCCGCAGCCCAGTTATACACTCGGGCAGTTGCACACGCTATATCACGCGCTCAAAGGGTAGGATCACCGATTAAACTCGAAGGAGACCTGCGCGAAGAAATTGGCGTTTCCTGGATTCGTGGACGGGCTGTGTCCCTTGGCGCACTGAAGAACACAAGGTTGTGAAACTGCTGGCATCCGACGCCTCGCAGTCCCGTTGGGGTGCAACTCTATCTATTCCCGGAGGAGTTGAGTCCACTGGCGACTACTTCGGGGAAGATCTAGGGGGCCACGATATCACAGTTAAAGAAGCATTCGCTTTGCTTAAGGCCCTGCAAACGTTTTCCTCGCACCTAGTGCACTCCCGCGTGGACGTGCTGGTCGACAACAAAGTGTTTTACCACGCATGGATCCGAGGGGGATGTCGAAATCAAGGCGTAAACCGTGCTCTGAAACAGATATTTGATACTGTCCTCGCCCTGAATGCCGCTCTTCACCTAGAGCGGGTGCCAAGCGCGGCGAACCCCGCCGATCAACCATCAAGGGAGTGGTCAGACAGTGCCATCGCCATTACACCTCTTACCCAACCCCTTTGTCTACTGGGGTAAATTTCTTCGCACACAACCCGTGCTCGGACGAGCACGGCCGGATGGAAAACGGTTACCTATTTCCCCCCATATTCCTCATCGGACCTGCACTTCAACACCTGTTATCCTGTAAAGCACGGCTACCCTTCTCGCTCCAGATATTTGTCCCAGACCCTACTGGTGGCCGGTTCTCTGCCGTTGTGCGCGCGGGCAGTACCTAGTAGCCCAACAGGGGAACCGCGAGGTCCTCATCTGGCCCTCCAGGCAACACAGTTTTCACCAGCCTCGAAAACTCCCGCTGCCATGGAATCTGTGGATTTTCCTCATAGGAAATAAACAGTAAGACTGACACTCTTGACTTTTCTTCAGCTGGCCCCCCAGCAGTACACGATGTGGAAACCGGCTATCCCAACAGAGTGCTCTCGCTGGTTCTCACCCAACGACCTACACTTCTTATTCTGTCAACAATGTGGCACACCTCGACAACACGCCTCTCCACCAGACAAGGCTATCAAGTCGCCACTCGTAGATTCACATGCCCTTACGGCACGCTGGGAGGCCTTAGAGGCCAACATAGCCGCGTCCAAGTACCGACGGAAGCGTAGTGCCCTAGAAGTTGAATTTACTTCATTCCTCGCTGGGTCGTCTCCTCCAAAATCTCTCGACAATGTATCTCCAAGAGACATCATCTACTTTCTAATTTGGAAGGACAAGGACTCAAAAACCAAAGTTCACGACGATGGATGCCCCCATCAGGGACGAACCTCAAAAAACACGCCCGTATGCAACTGCCCCCGTCGTCTAGCTTGCAAAACGGTCGACTCGTACATTGGCCAACTGCGGGCCATTCTTCGTGATCACCTAGAGGCCTCTGGTAATACGTTCTCAGATACTTGTACGCCTAATCCCGCGGCACATGCCTCAGTGAAACGCTACCTAAAAGCGGTGACCGAGGAACAGCTAAAAGCGCGGGCCAATCCGAAACAAGCTGAACCCCTCGATCTTCATCGGGGAATTAGTCGCCCTATGCCAGGTGATCACCGACAAACTGCATTCTCTTGGTACTGACCCTGTTCATCTTTATATTTACCCTAGGGACCTGGCCTATTTCAAGTTACACTTTTTCTCTGGTGACCAGCCTTCTGATCTCTCCCACGTCAAAGCCGCTGAAATTTTACGATTCCCCAACGACAAAGGAATATTGTTTAACCATGTTTTCGGAAAAACACTCCGGTCTGGCGATTCCCGCGTATTTGCCGTCGCGAGGCATCCGAACACCGCCATTTGCCCTGTAAAGTTAGATGATTACATCTCGATCTGTACGGCGCTTAAGATATCTGTCCACAGCGGTCCCTTGTTCCGCACCACTCAGGGAAACATCGTTCTTCCTGACCCTTTTTCCACAGATGCCGCCGAGGCCCGTCTGAAAAGCTACCTAGAAGCAGCCGGCCTATCCCACAAAACCCTCTACAGCTTTCGTTGCGGGGCAGCCATTACCATGGCCCTTACAGGGAGTGCTCTGGACGACATCGTTGAGCACGTGGGCTGGAAATCACACCGCATTGCTAGACACTACTTGCAGCTTCACAAATCGTTGCAGCCTGATTCGGTTGCGGCACGGATCTCTCAGGCCACACCAGAGACCTCTTCCCGTTATAGCGAACTAAATCAGCTCCACGGCTTCGAACCAGCCTTTCCTACTCCCTTTCCCAGCGACGTCCCTCTACAACAACGCCAGTCACCCAGAAAGTAGAACCTTTAAAACGTGCTTTGCGTATGGTCATTAAATTTGTCCATCACGCCTATATTAGTCTCTTGCTTATCTAGGACTAACAGGGACTAGAGAGGGAGTGGGATTGGGATTGGGTTATTGGGCGCGGTACTTCGGGTTTTCCCCCTATCTTTTACTGTGAGCATGGGTCGGGATATATTACTGTCCCGAGTCATGCGCACTGTGAAAGATACTATCTCATTAGAAGATATCGTCTTTTATTCTACACACAGTCAGCTGGAAGTCGTACCAGAGCTCTAGGGGATGCACGGGTCTGCGGGGTATAGTCCAGGACCTCTTACCCCACCCGCCCATCCCTTTACCCGACCCATGTCTTACTCCCCTTTTTGCCCGTCTTCGGGTTTTCGCCCTATCTTTTACTGTGAACATGGGTCGGGATATATTACGAGTATTGGTGAGGTTCTTTATGCAAATGTGTCACTCCTGCGTAACCGGAAGTTCGATCCAATAAGCCAATCAGGATGGATAATCACAACACAGCTTAGAAAGCTGTGACTTCCTGTTCGCGAGGTTGTGCGCCGCCATTGCTGTATGTCGCTTTTAAGGCTGGTTTCCATATGATCGCAGACGATCGCAGACGATCGCGCATCGCAAATCGCAGATCGCAGACGATCGCAAAGAGAGCTGTTTCCATATAATCGCAGACGATCGCAAACTATCGCAGAGCAGGCTGCAGCCATATACATTTCGGTCAGCAGAAATGTCAAATGTACACGCGCGTTGTGCTCGCGGCAAAATCTCTTTAGCAAGCAACATAGCGGACATCGAGGAGGAAATTTTGCAGCAAGCAAATTAACTTCTTCTTTTAGTCCTGAAGCGACGGCATCGTCATCTTCAAAAGCGAAGGAAACATCGGTTTTGAGTTCGAAAAATATTCATGAAGAGACAAAAACTTGGGGCTTTTTTCACACACTGCTGAGAGAACTTCGTGTTTCTGACAGAACAGTAACGAACATAAACGAACATTCAGGCTTTGTTGCTAAGAAGTTTTGAATCATTTGAGTCAGAATTAAAAATATTATGGGATACGTTTCGATCGAAGATCGCAGAACTCGGGTTTCCATATGATCGCAGGATCGCAAACGATCGCAAACGATCGCAGAAGTGGGTTTCCATATGATCGCAGACGCTCGCAGAACTTTCTGCGATCTACGATCTGCGATTTGCAATCGTCTGCGATCATATGGAAACCAGCCTTTATACTTAAGTGTTTGAGCACCTTCCGCTGCATTTAGAAGCAAGAAACGGAAGAATTAAAGAAATGGCTTTCTTCGAACGTGAAGCAAAATATTCTGAACAAGTACAGATTGGTGCAATTAATTGTGCACCGCCTTTCACTGACCAACGCGAAGACTTTAATACATGTAGAAATGGAATCGACAGACACATAGTGAGAAGACAGTGCCTGTTCTTCCCCTAAGCTCACCGGGGATAAATAAATTCCATTTGGAAGGTTACTGCCATTTGGAGAGTAAAAGCGAAGCTATCAAAGTATACCAATGTTTATCAAAGCTATGAGTCACCAAAGCCATATGAATACAACTTGAACAACATCCGTGACATGAAAAACAGTAAGGCAACCAAGCAATCCATGCTTCCAGACACTAGTACTTGCGTGGTGGACCATAATGAAGAACTGTCGAGAGACTCGGTCACTGATTATGTGACGAAAACTGATGAGAAATCCGTACCAATCTCCTGCGATAGAGCAAGGGCTGAGGCAGTACATGCTCCCCGGGACAGAGAACCTTCCAGGATTAATTCCTTCCAAGAAAACGTCGAGCTTGTTTCAGAAAGACAAGGTAATTAGAGAGTGTATGGTGCATTATTTAAATAAGGACGTACCGAGCTCGTCTGAGTTAAGAAAGTGTTTATCTCTTGCTTTTGGAAAATATTATATCTCTATACCTAGACCGCAACTCAGACATAACAATCTTCGAGATTAGGAGATTCTTATCGTCATTTTTATCTTATTATCCGCAGGACTGCTAAACATAAAAAAGACTTGTCAGCTCTATTGTGTATTCAAGATCAATCTAATACTACGCATTCGACAAAATTGAACCAACAAAATGAAAATATTGTCTATCAAGAGAAAAGCCATTGATACCTCAGATGGTTCATGCTTCTTTTCTTCTGTTGCCCACCAGTTATACAATTATTAGGGACCTTTAGATTCTACGACGAGGACGAGAACGAGTACGAGTTTTGACTGCCCGTTTTTAACGAAAATACCAAGGAAATTTATAACCCGTACGCTTAATCTTACTCTTTGTTAGCAGTATAGGTTGCTCAGTTATTCTTATTGCTGGTAACTGA
>NC_090874.1:683231-685731 GCF_036669935.1 Montipora foliosa
TCGATTTTAATCGACTTTAATCGAAAAGTATCGAAAGATAAAAAGCGACCATACGTAGAGCTATAAGGGGACATAGGACAGTTATTTTTGCGTTGTAGGATTGTATGTTTCAATGTTTTATTTTGCGCTGTAACTAGAGCTGAGTAGAGAGCTACAACAAAGCGAATTTATTATTCTTAGTAGCCTAAGTTATCTTCCCAGTTATCACCGAGATTATTTAAAGCTCGAAGTACAGGCAGATGTACTCCTCGTCATCACGATGCACTCTTCCCGAGTCCCTACGCTTATGAACGCAATAAGGTAATTCGTAAAAAAACATAGTACGTAGTCAGTTGTAACATAACTGTGTTTAAGTCTCTCGTTTTGCCACTTTTGTTCAGGGTCAAAACCCAGTGATAAAGTGGGTGATGCACCAAGAGGGGAAAAAGCTGTTAACCCGCGAAAGTGATTCAGCGACTTAGAACTGACAACCCTGGACACAGTGTTTGACAGCTCTCAGGGGAGACCTACCAAAGCTGTCATTGAAACCACAGCAAAAGCGCTGAAATTGGAAGAGAAGCAGGTTGGCGAAAGAAAAAAACACGGAATAATTAAATGTTTGTTGTCACTGTTTTGTATACGTTGTTTTTAATCACTATTTCAAATGAGCTTCAGCTTATATTCAGCAGTCGTTTTTACGCGATGGGGTCACGCGATGGTATGTGGAGCTGTATTGCTAATGTTTCTTAGTTATTTATTTCTCAGAAAAATCCTAATTACGTTTACTTTTCATGAAAACATTTGGTTGCATAACATTGTCATTCAACTTACTCTTGTATCTCTTCTTCGTTATACCGCTGACTTCACTCGCAGTCTACCTGCGGGCTTACGAGAAATGTTTGTGTGGAATCAGTGAGACTTTGACAAGAAAAGTAAGCGTAAAATTTAAGACGCGCGAATTGATCCCAAACGATCTCGCTTGCATTTTATCCTGGCAGAATAGATGCAATAGCGAACGAGTTAAAAAGACGTTTAATATAAACGGAAAACGCCAGATGAGAATTTGTGTTTTAGTAGTACAAGGGGTCCTGAAGAGAGATCATCCGTGACTTCTGGCTGTTGGCTTAACCTAATACAATTCTTAATTCTAAAGTTCGTTTGAATTTCAGGGTACACATTTAAAGGAGACATTGTCGGATGAAAAAATTGCTATTGGTTAACCGTAAAGAGATGGTATAGGGTTAGATATTTGCGCTATTTAAATTTTATATATTATTATTATTACATTATATCATTATAATTTTTTATATATTACATATTATCATTACAATTATTATTATTATTTTAGAATACTTAAAAGGTTGTAAAATGAAACTGAATTTGATACTAACTGCAGGTTGCGCATCAGCTCGCTTTGATCATATATTCTTTGTCCAGTGAATTAGTTTCTAACAGAAAATACCCGGTGCGAGGGTTCAAACACTCAACACGCCTGTAATTAAAATATCTGTCTTTTTCCTTCTTCTTGTACTGTTAGGAATACATTCATATGGAAGTGCCATGCAGGAGATTTGATTCGGTAAAACAGTATTGTTTTATTTCAAAGAAGAAAACGATTATGAATGGAGCCTAATTATTATAGTGCTTCTGCATGATCTTCTCTTTAATAGGTCGCTCAAGGTCTTCAAGTCTGGGTGGCGATTATTACGTTTATTCATCTGGGCCCGGTTGTTCAAAAGCCGATTAACGCTAATCCCAGATTAAAAGTTAAATAAGGAGTTTATTTCTCTACTCCCAAATGCTGTTCAACGCTGATATTCGGCAAAACTTTACATTAGAAGAAGTCAATTTGGAAAAACAAAAATAAGCAAGGAAACTTTCAACAAAAGGTTGAAAACATGAAAGAAAAGTTTACGCTAATCCTGGATTAGGTTAATCGGCTTTCGAACAACCGGGCCCGGATAAAAGAACTTTTTCAATTTAAAGTTAAGGTCGGTGTTCTATGCCCGGAAATGCAAGAAAATTAATTAATTAATTAATTAATTAATTAATTTAATTTATTCGCCACAGTTCAACAAATACACACAACTAATCTACATTACATAGTTACAAGAAAGAAAAAAAATGAAGTGGAGTGACAGGAGAGTGGAACAGAACTTTCGTCCAAATTGAGACCTAACCGCTATATTACGATACAAATGGCACACAATAAATGGGCTAGAATATGTTTACAAAGAAGCAAGCAATACTTGGAGGACCGTATGAGACGAATTTAGAAAAATCTAGGTTACTTAATTTAGATTTAAATGTTAAGAGAGAGATTGTACATTTCATATTGGGTGGAAGAGTATTCCACAGTCCTGCAGTCCTATTAAAAAAAGATTTTCGTATGATAAATGTTACTACATTTTCCCTGACCTTAGAATTCTCATCAATCGAACATCAAGCTACAGTAGCGATACGCGACACAAAGTGTCCCATATAACTTCTAATGAAATCAGCCACGTGTCTGCTAAATAAG
>NC_090874.1:688231-700731 GCF_036669935.1 Montipora foliosa
CAGTAGATTCGGCACATGTAAAATGCGACGTTTAAAACGGGCCTTATTGATTACATTTTGCCAAACAACTGGGTTGGCTCGATTACCAGCCTCGGTTTTGTGTTTGATAATGTTACCATGGGGTTTGAGTTTGTGTAACAAACACGGTCTGTCGCTCAGCATTCCAGTGGTTTCGCCTTGCTGAAAATAGTTGGAAAAAAAAAATAGTTATGTTTTCCTCGTGCCCCTCGTCATTTGAGTTCGTTTCCTGTCCCCCTTTTGCGAACAGGTATTCGAATTATTGCAACAAAATGTTGGGCTCCGTTTACGCACACAGTCTAAATTCATGAAAGATCAGAACAACTACGAAAAGCTTTTCCATGTCTTTTGTATATTAACAACGAACCGAGTTTGAAATAGTTTAAATAAAATATTCGAAAACTGTTTGAAGATTCCCTTTCATCATTTTGAAATAGAGCGATTACCAGTTTTGTCTCCTTTTGCCAGCGTTCTTTTAAGAACGACTCACGCAATAATAGACGTTATTAACACTTCAATTGGATGGTAGCAGAGCCTCGTTCACGACCTACCTTCATAATGATTCTATTCTTTCCCAGGGGTGAAGTTTCCACATTGGTATGCAAAAGCGACTTTTGAAAGAGAATGAGAGTTTTTCCATTTTTTCATACTTTGATCTTGTTTTCTAAACAGGAGCAATACGCAAGCTTTCCCTACTCCATGATGACCATCTTTGTGATGACCCTCGGTGAAATGAACTATGCAGATGTGTTTATGCCGTGGGCCAAACTTGAATACGCGATTCTGAGCAATATTTTGTTCGTCATGTTTGTGCTGGGAATGCCAATCATAATTATGAATATGTTGGTGGGTGTGACTTTGCTGATCAGTAATGGATGAATATTGCATAATTATGTAAGCTGTGCATAATTAAAGTGCAATTAATTAGTTAAAGAAGTGCAGTGTGTGTTAAAAGTGCATATAAGACAGTTAAGTACACATTGCCAGAAAGATGACCAGTCGACAATGCAAGATGCCTAGTGCAGACTGCTGGTCGCATTTTGAAAGTCTCATTAAGCGGGTGCCAGTTGTTCAAACGATGGATAGCGATATCATCCGGATAAATCACTATCCAGTGGATAAACACTAGCAAAACCAATTGCGTTATCCAATGGATAGTGACTTATCCGGTGGATAGCGTTGTCCACCTCTTGAACAACTTTAGCCAGATTTTTAGAGATCCACCGATGCTGTCTTTGTTCATAAGCTTCCTCCTTTTTGCAAAGAAACAAGTCTTAAACAGAGTTTAGTCGGAGCCCAGCAAAACCGCGTTTGGAATAATCTTCATTTGGTCAATCCTAGAGACAAAGCACTTTCGTATTTGCAACCAATCATTCTAGAAAACGTTCTGTAGGTTAAATTACTGTTGAAAATTGTACTAAATGTGTGGCCCGGAGGGGAGGGGGTGGGGAGACTCGCACATGAAAGGGGAGGGATGCTCGTCGTCTCGCTTAGGGGTGTAAATTTTGGATTTTGGTCTCACTTAGGGTGTTTTGGGGAGAACCCAATCATGGGTAGCCCATATTTAGCCGTGAAGGTCTCGTTTAGGGTGTCACGAGAACGAATATAAATATATATATATTTATTATGTTTTAAATATGGTCTCTTTTAGGGGACAAAAAATCCTGGGCGAAGCCAAGCTTGGTCTCCTTTAGGGGTTTAATCTTGAATAATTCATTCGACTCTTGTAAACATATTTGACCTTGAACAGAAGCAAACTACTTCGAACAACTAGATCTCGTTCGCGAATTTATAAATTGTTTTACTCATTTAGGTTGGTCTTGCTGTTGGAGACATCGATAAGATCCAAGAAAATGCTGTGTTGGATCGTTACGTAATGCAGGTACAACAAACACTTCGGAGATTAGCTTTTTCGTATGTGACAAAAGTCATATATATGATAAGCTGCCAATTGTCACGCGTTTACCTTGTAGCGGTTTTCGGAGTGGCTCTATAGACCCTATGCAAAAATGGCTGCCTTTCGATTATTCTTTTGTTCCTATTCAAAATAGCCCAACTAACCTCGTCCAGGATAACAAATTCTTTAGAATTTTTGTCTCAAAAACGAGGTTAGTTGGGCTATTTTGAATATGAACGAGAAAATAATTTAAAGGCAGCCATTTTTGCATAGGGTCTATTGCAGATTTCCAATTAGCCCTTACGAGTTTCAGTACGACTTGGCTTTCTCTTGGCATGTTTAGAATCGTTTTCTTGCTATGAATGAAAGGGAGATGATGGTAAAAATGATAATCCCTCCAGGGTCCCCCACGGTTTCCTTCTCCCCTACCCCCTGCCCATCCCACACACAAAAAAATGACCCAAGAATATAAAGGGTGGTATAATGATTTTTTCCCCTCAGGTGGAATTGGTACTCGATATGGAAGAGACAAGTCCTGGATGGCTCCGTCAGAGAGCTCATATTGCCAAACATGTGGAGTATCCCAACAAGACATCCAAGGTATTTCATCCATCCTGAGTCAAGAGAACGTATTCGCCTTTGAAGGCATTTGGCTGGAAGTAGAATAAGAAAAAGAACAACTTAAGATTAATTGAATCGAGCTAGTAAAAAAAGATTGAACAAGTGCGAGCAGTAAATGGAATGGCAGAGAAAGTGAAAAAAGTCATCCTTGCAAGAGATTAATTTATTTTCACTGAACCAATTGATATACGAAATAAATCATATACAGAACTGCGGATATGGATATGAAATCAAGTAAACCAATGATCCTCGCAGTTATGGACGCGATTTTAGCAATTGCGTAGAGAAGCCTGAAAAACTTCAGGCCCCAGTTGTTTAAACGATGGATAGTGCTATCCAGCGGATAAACACTAGTAAAATCGATTTAGTTATCCAGTGGACAGTGATTTATCCGGCGGATAGCGATATCCATTGTTTGAACAACTGGGGCCAGGACTTCAACTGGGTTTGAACCCGTGACCTCGCGATACCGGTGTGACGCTCCGGGAAAATTAGAACCCACAAATGACCGTCTTTAAATCGAATTTATATGCAAACAAAACTCCAGTTTTAAATGGAACCCTTTTTTTTTGGCAATTTTGAATGTAAATGTGATTTAATGTAATAGGCTGGATTTTTCACCTTGTTCTTAAGTCTTTTCCCTTAAATGTATTTGGAACAGCTGCTATAGTTCTCCAGTGTATATCTCATGAAAAAATAAGTGGCTGAAATCCACTCCACTACCCCCACCCCCTTGATCCTCCGAGGGACAAGTCAATCACAAGGCAAACGAACATTAGCATAGGGACGGCAAACACCGAAACTTTAAGTTGTTTAAAAAAGACATAAAAAGCAGGGTGATCGATAATCGTTGTGTTCTTGATTTAGCTGTATGAAATGCTAATAGGGTTCAGTCGCCCTGGAGAGGATAAAGATGACGAGGAGACATACCTAGACCTCCCCCCTGCGTTTCATCCATTAATGGAGAAGGTAGCAGAGCAGGAGAAGAGGTATGGATACGCTCAATACCTTTCAACACATTAGACTTGACATTCGTGATACTAAGAAAAATTCTCTGGTTTCTTGCTTACTTGTTTTCAACCTTCTGCGAACTCAAGTCATTAATTAAACACAAAACAGGGTAGTTCTGATGTTCTTGGACGTTTAGGTGCCGTTTACATCGTTAACCCTGTCAGTGACTGGTTCGTGCGTCTTAAATAATATTTCCTCCATTATTAGTTGGAAGAGCGCATTTTAAAAAGTCGTTCCATCCTTACTCTGTTGGATGTGAGATTACTGCACTGACTTAGTAACTTAAACTGATTTTTTCCTTTCAATCAGAATCAATGGGATATACGATCTATTGAAGGAACAATCAGCATTGATTAAATCCATGGATCCCATTAAGAAGAACCGGGAAGAAACAAGCGGATACAGAGAGTTCTAAGCCTTCAGTGTAGTGTTTTTTTATCCGTCACGGACATTCGTTAATGGTGATGTTTGAATGTACTTCACTTTGACGAAAAGGTCTAACCATATCTTACGTTATTATGGTGCGTTCACAAAGTTTTGATCCATAATCACTGAATTTTGATAAACAATTCGTATATTAGTAAGTAAGTGTGCATGTTAATGTTTGTTAGTATAAACACACAGGTGATTATAGAAAATCGCGCGTTCTCATTGGCTCGCTATCTCGGATTATCAGCCGATAATCACCTCGACGGACAAAATGGCTGCCAGTAGTCGTTTTGCCACGGTAAGTGAAGATGATTTCGCGTTGAAGTGTTTTTTTTTTTTTTTTTTTTGAAATAATCACCTGTGTATTTATACTAAAACAATTATTCGCCTCAGGCTCAGTGATTATCGGTGAATATTCACCTCGACTTCGTCTCGGTGAATATTCACCGATAATCACTTCGCCTTCGGCGAATAATTGTTAATTAAAATACTTGTTTAACGATTCTCCATTAGCAGTAGTGAATAATTTTATATAGATAGCACACAAGGTAGTTCAACGGCACTCCACTTTAATAATCTGTAAGTAATAATTAAAAGGAAACAACCAGGCACGAGGCAGAGAATTTTAGGCTATTTACAAAGCGTGGAAGAGAAGGGTCCGATAACAAAGGCACCCAGGATCTTAAAACAAAGGAGGGGAAAATCGTACGTTTGTAATTACACCTAAAAATGGTTGGTCTTTCAAGTCTTCTTGGATAAGGAGTTTAAACTGCAGGCTCCGTCCCTTGCTAATAATACCCAAATTGTGTTGGACGTTAAAGAGTCATAGTTACAAAAGATGCTAGTGTCTGCTACTGGACTACAATATCTCCTCAGCTGTACATACCGGCTTAGTTCAATTATTGACGTATTGTAAGCGTCAAACCAGCTACCGTGCTTTACGACATTTTTTAGTGCCGTTTTTCTTATTACTACGGTTCATTCTCTTCCTCCCCCTCCCCCCCCTCTACACAAAAAATGCAACACGTTTGGGTTACCTACGCTTCTTCGTGATCAACTTTGTCTTGGGTGGGGCGGGTGAGGAGGTATTGGTTGCCTTCTTTTCAGGTTATGGTCCTAAAATTTGAAAAATGGGAAAAGTCTTAAGGATTGTAGTTTAGAGTACCAAAACAACATATAAAGGTTTTGGGAACATTTTGCCCGGAATTAGTCTGAGTTAACCCTGCTTGGAACAACCCCACTCTAGTGTGTATATGCTATGTGCACAAAAGGCTTCCCATTGAAGTTTCTCAGCGCCAATGCGCTATAGTTGTAGTCATACTTGAGCTGTTCACATGAAAGCGTTTTCGTTTGGAAACGTACACTTTTTGATGTCCGAAAATGCTGAGAAAACAAAGACTATTGAAAACTGTTTCAAAAGTGGAGACTTCTGAAAACGCATTGTTTTGAAAACGCCCCAGAACCTTAAAAAAGCGATGACGCCAGAGTGTAGACTCTCTTAAAAAAGAGTATGTGTTGATAGATGAAAACGAAGACTTCTCATCGTTGTTTATCGTTGTACTATGGATAGGTAAAAAACACAGGAACACGATAGAGTTGATGAAATATATTTTGTTTCGTTTTTACCGCGACGAAATTGGTGAGTTTTGAAAACGCATTTCTGTAAACGAGGCCTTGTAGTTCAATCTAAAGGTGTAAAATGCATCATGCATTTGGGATGGTACAGAAATATTTCCAAGTTGCTCAAAACTCGATTGGTACCGGTGCTAATGTGGGTGAATTACCATGACAACGCATCTATTTTTCGACCTTTTGCGTTGGTATTAAATATTTTCTCATTGCTCTAGCGATCTGATTAAATAAATTTCAGCATTGGAGGGATTTCAATGTATGAAAATTGTTCCACGGCACGTAATGCCTTTTACTTAACAAATAAATAAACATATACGCTTACTTGGCTCAAGTTCTTGTACTTTTGGAAGGGGATGAAAGTGTGTGCCATGAAAGGGAATGAGTGTGAAAAGATACAGAGAGGATTAATTAAAGAGGATTAAAGAATTGGAATTTGGCATGATCTAAGTTGATGGGTAAAATTGACCGCTGGATAGAGTTTAAAATTTGAACTTTTTACCTTGCCAAGCAAGATAGTCTCAGAGATAATTATAGCAGTTTACGTTATTGACTCAGTATTGTCCAGTTTTTGTGTTTTTGTTTTTTTTAAGCGCATATGCTGCCAACGGAAAGCTTTTTCAATTGATTTCGATTCTTTCCGTTCTGCACCGAGAATAACGACATCCGGCCAGTTTGGAATTCGCACTGTCGTAGTGAGAGCCCAATCCTCAAACCGTTGGCAAATACTGTGGTTTCAACTTTTTCAGATTGCGTTTGCGCAAAGGATATGTAGGTCTTCTTGTTTAGGAACCAGCAGAGATCCTTGTTGTTGGAGCTAACCGAAAGAATCGCTGTCTCGGGAGAGGAGAATATAGATCTTTACACTGGAGTACCAGTTCAACAATTTCCGCTACGGGGAACACTATGGGTTTTCCGCTATGAGAATGCGCACTTTGAAAAACGCGATATTCCCACCGTTTGCATTTGCTACAAAAAGAAAAATCGAACTACTTATCCTACTCGAGTCACTTAAAATTTATTAAAATTTCAATCTCTCTCTCTCGGGTGTCCAACTTTTGTGGTCCTTCCGGATATTAATTCTTAAAGGTACAGAAAATTACCGGTGAATTGCACGTGCATGGCCTGGAATTTTCATGGCACGAGCAGGACGCTTGTTTCAAACGAGCGCGCTCGGTGTTGCACGCGTATGAATGTTTGTTCACTGGCAAGCTTTTTATAAATTTTTGTGGCGCTTATTTTGCCATAGCTGTCTTCATTTGCTCAGTTTATCCTGGATTGGTGATTAAGAATGTTATTGCGAAGAGTGTACGAATGATTCAAATGCGCATGGCTGTGTCTTTTCGGATTACTGCCATCAGACAACTAGGGAGTCCAATTTGGCTGAAAGTCGTTGCCACGAGTATTTCACTTTGCAAAACAAGAGTTGTTTTATGGTCGAGTGGATGCCATTTTGAGATATCAAAGCTTTAAATAAGAAAGGTATGATCTTTTTAGTTACTTAACCATAAAAGAACTACAATAGCTTTATTAGCAGCTTAATCAAAAGAGAGATTTAGCATCGTGCCATACATGAAACTGCAAACGGTATGCTGATGGTTGTTGCAACGCTTGAGAATTTTCTTATCCTAACTCAGTAGTCTCTCTCTCTCTCTTCAGAGAAGTTGCGCGGTATCTGTAGATAACAGGCAAGAAATGAGCTTTAAATGAAACGAGCTTTGCATGCCGTTTACCACATACGAGATGAGAAATCTCTCAAAACGCAAGCGTTTCGTTTAGATCCGTTATCCTTCACTGGCACATTACGTCATCGCCATCAGGGATGCAGCGATGGCGCACTCGCCTCCCAAAAATGTGGCCCGGGTTCCATTCCCAGACTTGACGTAATATGTGGGTTGAGTTTCGTTGGTTCTCTACTCTGCTTCGACAATTTTTTTTCTCCGGGTACTCCGGTGTTTCCCTCCCCTCCCTTGAAAAACCAATCTATGATTTGATGTGTTAATTTGATTTTTGTACAGTGTTCCCAAGTAGAGCCCAAGCTCTAAATGAATCACCATCATCGTCATTAGCATTAGCAGTAGCATTAGCATTATCGTTATCGTTATCATCATCATCATCATCATTATCATTACCGTGATCGTGATCGTGATCATTATCATCATCATCATCATCATCATCATCATTATCATTATTATTATTATTTTTATTTTTTGAATTTAGTTCTAAAACACTGTACTGCCTGTAAGAGCTATGTGATAACATCTGAGCCGAAAGGAATGAAATCGTTATTGACACAGTGATTGTATTCTTATGATTTATAATACTATTTAATGTTGTATAGTGCTTCCAATTCTTACTTTTTAATATTTCTGTAAATTATGTACATATTTTTCTGTTTTTAAAGTTGAATTAAAAATTATTATTAATAGTATATTTTTTCTTACTTTTTCACTACATCTGCCCCTGACTAACATAGTATGAAAGGCAGTTGAGGTACGTTTAAATTATATGCTGAACATGTCGCCCCTGTTTCCAATAGGCCATTTCCGAGTTCATGTCTGCCTCCTCTTCAAAGCGAGTCTAAGTGCCAAGTTTTTCTTATGAAAATTAGTTTTCATTCATATGTAAAGTAGAACTAATTACCATCACAAAAACTTCGCACTTAGACTCGCTAGGAAGAGTAGGCAGACATGAACTCGGAAATGGCCAATTTGCGTCTGAGGACTCGATTTGCATCAGATGTGCTTCAATGATTTTTCAGTCGCCAACCCGAACGGCACTGTGGTTCTCCTTGCGAGAATCAATAATAACTATACTTGAACAAGTAAGTCTCAAGCTTAGATTTAACCACATTCACGTTAGGGCTTAACTTTATATCTAGTGGCAAATTATTCCATAATTTAGCAAACGTTCATTTCAAGTTGGTCGCGATCGGCGTGAAGCTATTCGCTTCGTTGAAACCGGAGAGCATTCGCAAGATCACTTAACCGATTTCTCAGTGTACTGTTCCTGTGCGCGGACATACCCATAATCATTGATTCCGGTGCTACTGTAAATGTTCTCGACATTCAGTCCTTCCAGCGTTTTTGTGATATTCCCCTATTAAAAGGATCTTTCGGCGTTTACCCTTATGATTCACCCGACCCATCCCAGTTAAGGACGTATTCGATATGCATGTGTGTTCTTGTTCTACCGGCTTATCAACCGACGCTCAGTTCGTGGTTGTAGACAACGAAAACGCTAGTTTGCTTTTATGCAAAGGCCTACTTAGAGTAGGAGCAGGCGCATTTACGCTCGGTGGCGAAAACTTGGTACCACTGGTACAACTGATACCGCACGAGTTTCCCGCGTGGATCAGTTGATAACGCAATACTCCAGTATTTTTGAAGGGTTGGCAAATTCACACTGACCCCGATGTAACCCCGGGGCGCAACCTCTTAGACAAACACCCTTTCATAGACGTCGAACAAAAGTTACAGCAATTGACAGACCTTGGCATCATAGAAAATGCCGAGCGTCCTACCCTGTGGGTGTCCCCGTGGGTGGTGGACATGAGGCGGGTCAATGAAGCGGTGGTCCGTGAGCGACACCTTATACCGACTTTAGAAGAGACCTTACAGGCGACAAATGGGGCCAAGGTATTTTCGAAAATCGATCTACGATGGAGTTACCACCAAATTGAGCAGCACGCAGATTCGTGTTTCTACTCACACGGGTCTCAAGCTCTACAAACGTCTAATGTTCGGTTTGTCCTCTGCTTCAGAGCAATACCAGTGCATCATTCAGGTAACCCTAAAAGGCATTGCAGGCGTCCAAAACATTTCCGACGACATTACAATCTTCGGCAAGGACCAAGGATCACTCGACCACAGCCTAGAAGAAACTTTTACGAGAGTGTGGACTTATTCTGAATAAAGAAAAATGCCTTTTCAGCGTCTCCGAGTTGGTTTTCTTTGGTTTCAAAGTCTCAGCGGCTGGTCTTTCCCCTTGACGACAAAATGTCAAAGCTATACAAGCAGTTCGTACTCCACAGAGCTCTGTCGAAGTTCGCAGTTTCCTTGGTCTAGTTAGTTACTGTTCCAGGTTCATTCAAGATTTCTCCACCCTTTTCAGGCCCCCTTCCACAACTTACAAGGAAAGCCGTGCAGTGGTCTTAGACAAAGCAACACCAAGAAGCTTTTGAAAAGCTGAAATCTGCACTGAACACCGATCGCGTTATGGCACACTACTATCGCGACGAGACGAAAGATAGTTAGTTAAGCGTCGACGCAAGTTCCGTTGGACTCGGAGCAATAATAATGCAGCGCGATGGCACTTCCCTTCGCCCTGTCGCTTTTGCTTGTCGCCCACTTAACAGATGGTCGAGAGAAGATATTCTCAGACAGAGCGTGAAGCCATAGTAGAGGTCTGGGGTTGCGAACGTTTTCACATATACCGAATTCACTCTCTACACCGATTACAAACAATTTACAGCCCCAAGTCTAAGCCACCGCCCCGAATAGAATGATGGGCGCTGCGACTTCAGTCCTACAAGTTAAATATCGTACACATGGCTGGCAAGACTAATCCAGCCGATGTCCTTTCGCGCCTCCTCTGCAACGCCAGCCCAACCGTGAAAGGCTGACGGTACATCAATTACATTGCCTCCAAGTCCATTCCCAGAGCCATGTCCCAGACAGAGATTGTTAATGCAACGAAAGATGACCCAGTACTGCAGCAATTACAACTGAGAGTATCTCAATGGTGACAAATGGCCCGCTACGCCTGATGAGCTTCTTCCTTTGTTCGTTCTGAATTGTCCGTTACCAAAGACCTTATTCTTTGCAGAAGACGGCTCGTAATTCCAGCCCAGTTACGACGACGAACCCTCCAGCTAGACCATGAGGCTCACCAAGGCATTGTGTGTACAAAGCAACTGTTTCGGGAGAAAATTTGGTGGCCTAGTATTGATCATGATGACGTGGAACAGACTGTTTTAACAGTGTGCTCGAAATTTTAAAATTTGGTCCATTTGATATCAGATGAAAATCATGTATCACGCCGGTCTCTAGCTTATAACTGAGTTTAACTTAACAGTCAGAGTACGTTATAGTCAGGCTTCTATGAATGGATTGTAATCTTATGTTCCTGCAGATACAACCAATGAACAGCAGGGGAGCACAATAGACAAGCAGACCCGGTGACATAAGACGCCGGTCATCGGGCCCGAGCACATTGGTGCAAGGTAAGCTATCAGTATCGAGCTTTCCCTCCTTCCAGGGTACAAGCAATTAGGTTTGTCCCTTATCTCTATACCCGGGTATCTATCTTGTCACTAACGCTGCAAAAATTACTGAATGGTAATGGACTGAGACGGAAGGCATTTTTCCTTAATCACGAGGGCACTTTTGGTGAGCAAGAGGACATGATTACTTGATCCTGATTGGTTACTTGAATGTAACGGTTATTTCCTGGGATTTAAAGTTATTTTTTTGTTGGAGTGGAGGTTCCCTCATAAATTTAAAGGAGAACTCGAGAAATCGAAGTTTCTGGAAAACATGACTTCTTGAACCCGTTCAGTTTTGTCGACCTATCCAGTATTTTGCTTCCACAAGTAATGAATCAGATTTGCCGTTTGTTGCATGCCTTTTAATTGCCTGCGAGCAGACTCTCCGGGGGACTGGGTCTGGGGGTTGAATGAGATTCAACGCCCAGCCCCAGACCCTTGGAGAGCCTGCCCGCAGGCTCGTCTTTTAAGTGTCCACTTCAACCGGCTTCGCCCTTCACACATCAGCAAATATGCAATAAAAATGTCAAACCAAGGGGTGCAATACCTTAAAGTAACTGCTTTTTTATCAAAACATTGACAGAAATGACCATAAGTAGGTTACAGAAAGGACTGTGGCGGTCATGCGCAACGATACAATTAAGAGGAAATGTCCACTAAAACCGAGCGAAAATAAAAAAGGTTGGCACATGATGAAAAAAACAAATTCTTCATATTTCATACAAAGATAGCCTATCATACTGTAAGAAACGTGGTGGGATTTTTTTCTTGAAAGATTTATTTTAATTCCCGACAAGGACGAAATTCTGTTCGGCCCCCGCGATCAGAGAAAACGCCGCCATTTTAGCGTAAGATGCTAAATTCAAATCAATCCCCATTTTCAGTTCGCATCGCTTTTAACCTCACATTTGTGCCCAGAAACTTCTTTAATACGTGTCAACGAGTAATTCGAGCCTAAATATTCACTTCTGTGTGGAAACAGAAATTCAGGGAAAGCCGTGAAAAATTAGCAAAATTTTGCGTGGTCGAAATTCCCGGCTCGGTGCATTTTTTCAGAAGGAGATATCCATTCCCGGTAAAATAGCAAATCGCCCGAAATTTTTAGATTTAGTTAGTAGAAACGTTGTTCTTAATCCGGATATAAAAATTAGCGCCGGGCTTCTTATCAGCGCCGACTATCAACACCCTCAAAATCGGCAAAGTCACAGCATCAATCCGTCAACTTGTGTAAATGATGTCACGGAAGTCAAGCCGTGACTTCTGCCACTTCTTTTCAGTTGCTCATGATATCTTTCGTTTCTTAATTACTGGCGTATTATGAATGCGATTGCAAGATTTAAAGGGCTTTTTGCACTTGAACTAACATGTAGAAAACATATTTGCAATCTCTTACTGTTTAAGGATTAAAACAGTGTCATGGACGTTGTCATGGCAACATCACATCTAATGACAGGCAGATATACTCCTATTTTTCGTTTAAATTCCTTAAAATTTATAGTTTTCTTCGGCGAATTTTCTTGTTCTTTGCCACATTATGGAAATGATATTGCCTGACATTTTGAAGCGGTAAAAAGTCAAGGTCGCTGAGACGCTTTTGCCAATATTTTGTAATCTGTCTTTTCCTTTACT
>NC_090874.1:705731-718574 GCF_036669935.1 Montipora foliosa
TTTATGAAAAGATATTGCTGGACCACTATTCATTTTCTTTTTCCCTCTTAAGGCTGGTTTTCACTAGCGACGGAGTCGGAGTCGTAGTCGGAATCGTAAGAGCGCTTATGACCGAGTGAAAATAAAAGATCGGAGTCGTAAGCGAAGTTATAAGCTCGACAGAATCGGAGTCAGAAAAATCAGAACGTTCCCATTTTCTTCCGACTCCGCTCATGACTCCGCCGCTTATGATCCATTGAAAACTAGATTGTCGGAGTCGGAAGCAGAAGCGGAACAACCAACCAATCAAAATTCTTGGAATCGAGCATCGTGATGGGATTATTCTCCCGCTTCCGCTTCCGACTCCGACAATGCAGTTTTCACTGGATCGTAAGCGACTGAGTCATAAGCGGAATCGGTATTCTACTTCCGACTCGGACAGTTTGATTTTCACTAGATCGTATCGCTCTGCGTTTCTGATTTCGACTCCTTCTCCGACTCCGTCGCTAGTTAAAACCAGCCTTTAAACTGCCTTTAAACTGCTACATTCTAACTCAAATATAAATAATTTTCTCGAAATAATGGCTACCGGATGACGTAGAAATGCGTCTTCTTACAAAACATTGAATGCTTAGTAATTCCACATCATCCATTTTATCGTTAGCCCAACTATGTCAAGTTTTCTGAATCAATGAGTACGTTTGATGATGTCACTGAGTCGACTCTATTGGGTTGAGTTAAATTCAGTTTAGGTTGGAGATAAAGGAATATTCACTTAGACCAACAAGAAAAAGACTTCAAACCACAGGAAATAATATTCACAATCAAAATGTGTTTGAGATTTTTTTCAAAGAAAGCACTTATGTAGAAAATCAACGAATTTCAAAATCGCTTATTTTTTATTTCGAATTTTACCGGTGCCGCCATCTTGAATAATTGCGACGCGTAACGGTTACCTGGCCTAAAAAGCTGTATGTCAGGACAATAAAGTAACCGTAACACGTCACAATTATTCATAATGACGGCTCCCAGAAAGGTTGAGAGCGAAAAAAGCGATTTTAAATATATAATTTTTTTTTTTGCGGGTAAGCATACGTTTTTTGAAAAAAAAGATTTTGCTTGCAAACATTATTCTCTCCCTTGTAAAGTTATTCTTTAGTAAGGGTGTAAGTGCCCTTTTAGCCTTTTCTGTATTTCACTTAAGACCGAAGAGCAGGATTTTCACTCAGATCAAGTTGGTTCTATTTCCGAGGTAACTGCAAGAACAAAGAAGTCCAAATACTTCGTTCTTTCCCTTGATTAATTTTCCTTTGTGCCTTTTGGGATGGGTCATAACCGTGACGGAGTCTGGCCTTGAGACATGTGAATTTCCGTTCAGATATTTTTGTATGAAATGAAGTATTTTGAGACGCCATTACACAAACTCAATGGCAGGATGTCGCGCCTCAGTTAGTTGAAATCATGTTACGTAGTTGCGCACGTCACAGGAAACCTTCAGTCTAATTAATTTTCTCTCCTGAAGAAAGTGATCTTTTAGTCACTGAGCGGAGAAGAAATTGAGATGTTGTCCTCCTCAGCTTAAAAACCAGAAAAGCAAAGGCTACACGGCTTAAAATTGGCATTCCGGGCTTCTACCTAGGTTCGGCTTTGTTCATGGAGTCTGTCTTCTATTTTGATTTCTTAGTAATATTTTGCATTTCTTAAGTGCTTTTTCTTGAACTTTTTTCGCCCAGCGGTAACCTTTTTTATGCTTCATGCTCCATATATAAAGACTGATATTGTTGGCAAGGCGTTGCTTAGGGTGAGCTCCGTTTGCTGGGACACAAATAATACACCAACTGTTTGGGATAGGCCGTTTATTTAAAATCAGGATGGTAACCTAGGAAATACCTGAATATAGAAGGCATGATCCCAGCAAAGTCAAGTCACGTTTTATTGTGATATACGCTTAGCTTTTGTGAAAAAAGATCACCAGCTAGTTTACAGGTATAACACAGAAAATAATTAACTAAACTTCAACAAGTAGCTAAAAAGATATGTTTAAAATTTAAAATTGAAATCTATTTACAGGACTAGATATAACTTATTCATAAAATAAAATTAAACTAATTAATAAGACTAATTAATAATTACAAGATATAAATTTACGATTGTATCAAACCTGACAAACCTAATTTTCTAATAGTGTTTTTAGTAATGTTTAAAAAACGAGCAGCAGTGTTTTATCGGGTTTAAAAACACGAGGCGTAGCCGAGTGTTTTTAGACCCGATAAAACTCGTGCTGCGAGTTTTTTTGAACGGCTTCAGAAACATTCCACAAAGAGCGTGTCCCTCTGGACTCAAAACAATGGTTCAAATTGTGAGAGGTGAATATTAGCTTACAAGAAAAATATGCTATGCCTTATTAGTATTCTTTATATAAAGAATACTAACGAGGAGTGTTTTATCAGGATAAAGCTCATACACGTGACGTTTTGTCGATGTTTTGATAGGCTGTCAGGCTCATAAATTATTAATGTCTTTTTGAAAAAACCTTAAAAGACCGAATAGTTCTAAAAGAGTCAGGTATTGAGCAAAGGTATGGGCAAACCCGCCATCCACAAGAAACTAAGAATAGGGAGGGGGAGGGGAGAGGGGGTGGAAAGACGATCTTGACTTTCTTGAATCAGTTAGTGAAAGCAGCCCTACGCCTAACTAGTGAACATGATAAAAGATCTAGAGAAATTCCCGGATGTCAGGAATGCCCCAACTGCAACATGGGAAATAGCTAGCTTAGCACGTCACACTCAGCATAAATCCATTTATTTCCTCCGGGCAATAAATTTCATTTTCGTCTCTCCATGACACATTTTTTTGATTTACAAAGCAAAAATGAATTTAAGCCTTGGCTGTAACGTTTGCTTTTAAATTATCGGAGGAAGTTGACTTTTTCTTTTTCGATTGTCTCCAGATAGCAATGGACAGCAACAGAAATGGTCTCTCCGAAAAACTCCCCTTGATATCCGTAGGTCCCACTTTTCAGAGGAGGAAGTGGGCGCAAGACTTAAGCCTGCTGTCTCTACAGTCAGCTGAAAGTCATGACTTCCTCGCTCCAGTTGGCGCAGGCCATGACGTAACGGTAAGTATGGCAACAACGTTTCAGTCAAAACTTAGTCTCAAATACACCTTATTCCAAAATCTCTTTATCTTACCATACTCTGACATACAACGAATGCAACCTTTCTATGTTAATATAATCGATGAATTTCATTATCGAGTTACGAGAATGCCTACTCTCGATGTTTTTGTCCTTGGAGCATGCAAGTCCAGTGTAGCTAATTTTCTGACTTAGCTCCACAAATAGACTTGTGTAAATCAGAGCATCCTTTGCGGTAAAGCATCGGGATTGGTAATCGGAAGGTCGTAGTCACACGTACTCCTCTTAGGAGCAATCGGATTTTGTTCCGAGTATCCCTGAGTGATCATCGAATAAAAGGCAAATACAATTGAAAGCTCACTGGTAGGGCATATATAAAGTAGAAATCGGAAGATCACAGGTTCGATTCCTGTTTGGAGCACACAGATTTTCCCCGAGGTTGGCAGAGTCATCGTCTACGAATACGTCTTTTTTAATGAATTGACACTAATAGCGAGAAGCGAAGTCAATGGGAAGTGATGAAGTAAATGTATGAGTCACCCCCTCGAGGGTTTTTTCAATTTTGTTTGGGGGACTTAAGTCAGTCTCCTTGTTGCACAGTTCACAATCCCAGAGTTAACCACTGATTTTTTCACTTGTTCTTTGGCCCGTTGCTGCAACTAGTGTATCATCTTTTCTTTATTCTCTTAGGACGCTGAAAATGCTGATAACCCCAACAAACTACACTTAGCTTGCTGGTATGGGGACGAGGATGAAGTGAAGAAAATACTTAGCGATCAAAAACGGAAAACTGGTAACAGATAACACTGTTGACAATTAATAAAGTCGTAACCAATTAGGATATATTCCGACAAATGTTTTACAATTAGGATAAGTTCAAAACGGAGAGATCTTTATATCTTAATGAATGATACATGTTTTCGTATATAACCATCTCATATCTAACAAGCAGGAATGAAATAACTGAATTATTTAAAATCCAGTTTTTTGCGTCAATTCTGAGCAATTGAAATTGGGAATCTTCGCTTCCCGATACACGTTTTCCGCGATTTTCCGTTTACACCGCGATTTTGTTTGCCAATCAGAACGCTGCTAAATCAATCTACACAGTATAGATTTTTAGGGTACTTGTTTGTTAACTGTAATCAGAATGAGTCCATAGAAAATTCTCTTTCTAAGAACGGTACTTTAAGTTTCAAGCTGGTACAGTCCACTGTGAGCATTGCCTTGTGCGACCTCAGCTTTCCATCGGAAGATTTTGACTCTGCTTTTCTATTTTGAGAGAGCACGAGTGGAGAGACGATCACCACTATATGACAAAAACTTAAGTCCGTCTGTGTTACAACATTTGTAACCGAGACTGATAACGGGTGCTAGGAAAAACGAAGTATCGCCCGCTCCAAAACCATTCCCGTTCTCCAAGTGTTCACGGCTAGCACCTTTAATACCCTCCTTTCTTACTCTTTCCTCCATCCGCAAAAGCCTCGATGTATTTTTCTTTCAGACGTGGATGCCTTGGACAGCTCAGGTAGGACACCGTTACACAACGCCATTCTGGGGGGTCACGTCAAAATCATACAGCTACTCTTGGAGTCTGGAGCCAATACATCTCTTCTCGATCGGAGTCAAGATGCACCTCTTCACAGCGCGGTCCGATCTGGGGACGAGAAGCTTATTGAAGTAAGTTTAATCAGATTTGGGTAGGAATATGAACAAGTCTTAATTCTAAAGAGCAACTATGATTAAAAAATCACTTTCCTTTTTTCTTCAGATTTTAAAGTGCTACTATGATCAAAAAATTACTTTTTTTTTTTCTCCAGATTTTGAAAGTGTGTTTGCTTAACACTTGACTGGCAAAATTTTGAGCTTTGATTTTTTCCAAAGGATTTTTACTTTGCGTGTCTGTTTAGGATTTCACGCTCCGCCATTACTCACGTCCAAAACTGACCGATTGGACCTCAGAGGGTTGGATCTAGGGAAAGTGACGTCATTTACTCACTACCTTAAAATTTCAGGAGTTGTCCAGGCTTACCGAGCAAAAGTGTTTACTCGAAGAAAAGTTGTCTCGGCTAGGAGAGTGACCCTATCTTTGAAAGAGGGTGACTCTGCCAGGCGGGTTACCCTTCTAGCCGAGCCAACTTTGTGTTTCTCATAGAAACGGTTAGCCACGTTTTATAAGAAAATGTAGGGAAAGTTGGCTTGCCCAGGGTAGCTCGGGTAAGTGGGTGATCCTTCCACTAGGGACAGTTTTCCACCAGATATATTGGACCTTAGTGTTCGGTTTTAAAACACCGATTTGGAATCCAAAGAAAAATAAGAATTGATTTTTTGGTCATAGTACCACTTAAAAACCCACTAGGTATTTATACAACACCTATGAGCGCGAGTGCATTTCGGGTCTGAGTGGTATTTTAAAAGTTCCCCGGCAAAATTGCACAAGCCGTAAGTGCAATTTGAGAACTTTCAAGACATCAAGAGTGATCATGAGTGCCGACGAAATTTACACGACTTTTTATTACTTACCTACCCCATAAAATCACTCCATCACTGTTTCCATAGCAACTTCCGTATTGAAACTCTAGCACTTATTTATGCATTCGCCATTGACCAATCAGAAACGCGATATTCTTTGGAGTATCTAATAAAGAGATTTAGCATCGCGTCTTCGGCAAACAGCCATCGTCAGGTTGAAATTTTCATTTCGTCAAAAATCAAAGAAACTTGTTTGATTTTAGTTGATTCCTTGTCTGTTAGCTACATACTATACCGAACAACTTTTAAAAGGAGAGGGAATTAGTTTGGTATGAGACTTACGGACTGGGCATTTTGTATTAAAATTTACAGAATGGTAATTAAGGTAACCTCTGAACTGGTTGAAACTTGGTGAAATCTACTTGAATTGCTAGAGCTGGTCAATGACATGAATACTGTGCTTCTATCGTAAAAGAGGTGGTTATTGGTCATCATGGTGGTAAACAGCATATGGTACATAAAATAGCGCGTAACCAGTTAACCTTATCGCCCTGTGAAGATCAGAAGAAAGCGGTTGAAACGCTGGCATCTATACTGTGAGAAAAACGGGTTATACGTTTTATTGTTTATTGTAGCTTTGTTGTCTGTTGTTTTCGTAAATCATTATCGTTTTTCACCACTAACAAATTTCTGTCGTTGTGGATTCAACCAACTTCTGGTTTTGCTGTGAGAAAGACACATAAGGAATTGTGCTGATCAGCTATGAATTTGGACTATTGACTTTTGCAGGCTTTTCTGAGTGGAGGCAAATGTGACCTACATCTAACGGCAAAGCGTTCTCAGACTGCTCTTCATATTGCTGCAGAATTGGACAATGCATCGATTTGTAAAATACTCGTGAGTATGTGGGGCTATAAAAATCCAAAATTACTTTGTCCAATAAGAACAGACGATGACGACCTAAGAAACCAATCAGATCTAAGCGCGGGAAATCAGTGCTCAAGCTTTTACCACATCCAGTGTCAGCTCCTTTTTCCTTATTCATTTGTCGAGGATATATTAGCACTGTGAGCTTTTGGAAGACATCTGCTTCCCGGAGTGACGTGACAGAAATCAAACATGTTTAGTTTCGCTATGTTGTTTTGACCCTTGAGACAGTATTTGGAAAATCCACTTGAATTCTAACATCTGATTAAAAAAGGCGGAAGGACTAAAACTCCCCACGTAGTCTCGTAAAGCGAATTTTTGGCCTAAAAAGCGCCAGGGATTTTGAACATTAGGGAGCCTAAGCACGAGACTACTTCAACAAAAAAAAAAATAATCACAGGAGATAACCGTTACAGTCAAGTCAGTTTAAAGTATTTGCAAAGAAAGTGTTTGTACCCGAAATAAATAAGTTTTTGAATCGCATATTTTTGTTTTCAAATTTCGCGGCGCCGCCATCTTGAATAAATGTGACATGTTACGGTTGCCCTATTGTCATTGGGAAAAAGTTCTTTGTGTCAGAACAATAGGGCAACCGTAACACGTCATAATTATTCAAGATGGCGGCGCCCACGAAATTTGAAAGTGAAAATAAGCGATTTTAAAATTCACTTTTCTTGATATAAACACTGCTTGTTTGTAAACATAATTTCCTTCGGTTTAAACGTATTCTGTAGTAAGAGTGGAAGTTCCCTTTAAGCCACGGAAAAGGACCGGAAGGAAATATTTCGCATGCCTGGAAAGTAGGCTGTACCAGATTTTTAAAGTGATAGTCTGTAATAGAGAAAAGCTACTTTGCAATACACATGTGGTAGTGTGAAGACAAGTAAAAAGAAAAACAGCCCCTTTCAGTTTCCGCCGTCGCTCAACACAAACGTGTTGTTCTGAAGTTCCACATTATAATGTAATCTATTATATAGATAGGAGTGTTTTACTAGACCACCACTCATGAAATTCATACGTATAATCTGGAGAATACAATCCAATACATAATTAATTGATCGCTCCCCATTGGGGCTTTTCAGGGCCAATGAAACACAGTTAAGGAAACGACAGAACACAACAACAACTTTTATGAATCCCAACTGGCCGGAGGCAAACCAGTTGGCTATTTACAAATGCAGCTGGGAAGGTGAACCAGGATCAAATTCAACGAGTGGTCAGAGCGGATCTTGAACCTGGGATCTCCGGATCTCAAGGCAAGCCAACCTCGTTTCCAGGCGTTAAGATGAGAGACCCTGGGAACGAGGTTGAAGGCAAGCGCCCTAACCACTGGGCACCGTGCAGCTTTGAAAACTGTTCAAATTGCAGCATGGCTCATTAAGAGTGATCTTTTCATTAGATTGAAGCTGGGGCCCAACAGGACTTTTACGATGACGAGAAAATGACACCGCTGACACGAGCAGTTGAAAAAGGAGCCTGCAATGTCGCCATGTTTTTCTTGGAAGATGGTCAGTATTTTTTATGTAGTATGCCATAGTCTTTTGGTATTTCCGTCTGTTTTTCGATGTAAGTGCGCATGTTCATCAGCCTGTTAGGCTACAAGTTATATTCTATTCTTCTTTCCAGAAGAAAAGTCGCTCTATCTGCCTGCTTTCATTTTCCAGTAATGTACCTCCTATTGTTTGGTATTATAAGCAGTTCCCATTCTTTTTAAGTTTAAGTCTTTTTTTTTTTTTTTTTCAGCTAAACATAAAAAGAAAGACATGATGAAGGACGTTCTAAATGACGTGGATTCCGACGGCAGTACCTTACTTCACTTGGCAGTGGACAGCGGAAGCTCTGAAGTAAACATTGCGCAATCATTTACATGCATGACGGGTCATTTAAAGTTCATGCGAATAATTTCAATTCATTTTTCCCTTTCTGTTACAGATGGTTCAACTCTGTCTTCACTATGGGGCTATCATTAGACAACCTAAGGTACTTGACTAGTGTATTGTAAGTGAATGAACACTAATTTTCAGATCATAATTAATTAATGTCGAGGGTGACAAATCACTTCAAAGACTCGGGATTTTGAAGACGAGCACAGTGAAGTGTTATGCTTATCGTGTCCGCAAAGCAAAGTCAAGCAGATCAAATTTTGAGGGGAGTCCCAGTGGCTTTGCAGACACGGTCTGTGATTGGAGAACGAAACAATAGATGATAAAGGGGGAACAATGTACTTACTGTGACCCTGATAACAGAAGAAGCTACGGGTCATAGGGACCAATGAAAATAGCAGTCTGGAATAACTAGCTACCGCGGTTTGAATCTTTTCCATTAGGAAAATGACAAAGTTACACCGTTTCATATGGCATGTGGTGCAGGGGCTTTGCAGATCGTCAAACTCTTTGCTTCAAAAGACCACGAAATTTGTCGTGTTACTCTGGTTTGCGCTCTAGGCTGGACACCGCTTCACCTGGCTGCAATGAATAATCATGCGGATGTGGTGAAATATCTTTTGGAAAAGGTAAAGTGTAATCTTATCAAGCGGTTTCATGACCTCTGTGATGCCAGTGCAATGTTCTACAAACTGAGCTACTTGTGCGAAGCCACTCGGTTGGGAGCAGGTCAATTTGTTGAGCATATGTGTTCCAGTGAAAGGATTGTTAAATGAAAGAAATAGATATTTGAAGTGCTGGTTAAAATAAGATCACATATGAGGACCACTTCTATCTTTGGTCTATACCATGCTCTTCAAATATACCGTGATTTTTTCAGTTCTTTTTGTAACAACACTTTTTTAACTTCCCTCTCCAGAACAAATTAAATCAAATGAAACGAATTTGGGTTCTTGGTAGGTGAGGAAAAGGGTTACACCAGGAAAAAAACATTTGAGAAGTAAGAGAAAATCAACAAACGTAAAACAAACATGGCTTGAAGCCAGGCTCCAGCGATGTCGGAGAGTTTTTACCACTGAGTTAGCCTGGCGAACTCTGCCCTTGGATAGTGTACTAAGCCTTACTCTTAGTTAATTCTATTCAATGATCAAACTTCGTGACATCAAGAGACATCATTGAAAGCGAGTCCTCTGGAATTGTTCAGAAGGAAACTGATGTATCATACACCCTTTTCACGATATTCTCAGGGCGCCTCTGTGGACCCCCGTGACAAACAGGGCCGCACCCCTCTCTTCCTAGCAGCTGAACGCGGTGGAACGGAAGCTGTGAAAATTTTGATCAACAATGGTGCTAATATGAGGGCGAAAGATGTGGATTTGCGATCTTGTGTCAGAGTTGCTGTTGGTAATGCAGCCACAATGGAAGTGTTACTACAGGTTAGAATGATAGCCTAAGAAGGCTACACAATGACTACTAGATTTTCGGTCTGGGCATGCGGACTTAAGAAAAACGTGATATTTAAACGCAGTGCTCGTCCGTACAACGAACATGATGTAGTTGTAATCGTTGTCCAATCTAAAGATCGCTATTAATCGACGGAAGACGTTGTGAAATCTTCGGAAATCATCTAGGTCAAGTTTATAAAGATGATCAGTAATGACCGAAAAAAGAAGTGCAATGACCAGGTTTTGGAAAAGTGGGCATGACGTCTTTCAAAACATTTAAGAAAACTTCGGGGTCTATCTTGTCAAGAGAACCCGTCAGAAAATTGTTCTGTTGTTCAATCGAAATTTTGGAACCAGTAGAGGAAAGTATTTAACTTTGCGATTTCTTTAAATGACCTTCTATGCTTTATGATATTTCCTCTCCTGCCCGATACCTTCCGATGTCTTCGTGTGCTCGCAGGAAATAAGGCAACGATATTTTTCCGTATCAGGGGTATCAGTTCTATCGATGGCACGATGGTCATTTTGATATTCGTATTTTGTTCGAGAAAAACTTAGCTGTAAATCAAATCTCTACAGAAACGCGCGGCCATTCCTCTTATTACCGACAAGGATATTACAGGATTCGCCCCAGTCCACTATGCTGCTAAGCACGGAAATCTGGAGGTGAGTTCAGTAGTTAACAGCTGTCGTTTATCACAGCAGGCAGAGCAGAGCACCGGTAAAACATTCTTGAAAACTATATTAAGACGCAGCCAAATTCTACTGACTTTCTCCACTTTCTCTCTACGCCTCTTCCTTTTATAGTCATTCAAAAAAGTAGGTAACTGATTGTCCATTGTCTCACCTGAAAGAGTAACTAACTATCGACTGTCCCCCTCCCGACGAGGTAAACAACTACAGTAGGCAATGATAATCTCAGGTGAATTAAGGCCTGGGCCCAGATCTATTTTAGGAAAGTGAGTGAGGGGTGGTCTAACTATTGATTCATTTTACGTAACACGAAAGAACTTTGGGACATCGTTAGCAGCAATAAGATGTGAAACCTTAACTGCCATATATTTTTAGTGCAGAAATCTTGTCAGCTAAACGGCAACACTTTTTATCATTTTCTGGTGGCTGGATTTACCTTTATGTTGTTAACACTATTGGGTACATCATTTCTGTGCTTGGACATTTCAAGATTATTTTCAATAATTGCCTGAAGAAAGAAATAACTTCTATTGGAAAAAGAACACATAAAGCGGTGAGAAACATGGTGAAGAAATGCATTTTATGAAATCAAACTTTAGATTTCATAAAATGCACTACTTCACCATGTTTATCGTGGCTTCTTGTGTTCTTTTTCTCATAAAACTTCGATGGCCGAAGGACAAGAGTCTATAAAAAATCACTTTCCATAGGGGACTGGGCAATAGCACAAAATGCCGTGTATTTTCCAAAACTAAAGACATATTTAACAAAGGCCAAGCACAGTTCGTTTTCGTTTCCCATTTTGTCTAATGTAATAGTCGCGAAGTGAAATAAACTATAGCATAAACTGTTGCCGTTTTTTATTTTGAGTTTTGTGGCCGTAACAAGTCACGTGACCTCAATTGCAAACGTCGTCCACATCAATATGAAAACGTTTGTGACGTTCTTAGTCTGCGAGAGTCTTAGGTTGTTATTACTAAACCTTTAGAAGTTAGACCACCCCCCCCCCCCCTTACTCTTTTGCGCAATAACTTGGGGTCAGGTTGGGGCCCATGCCTTAATCCAAAATCACTGAAACCTCTCGAAGCGCCATGTTGAGGAAAAATATATATACTGAGGGCTACATGAGCAAAAGTGAATTGAAAGAACTTGACATTTTGAAAGTCTGTTTCCAGTACTCTATTCATGCATTCGGCGGAAAAGGGGGTGGGGTTGGTCCAACCGTAAGCTGCGATCCCACCCGGGGAGAGTAGTAATATGGCCTCGTGATTGCTTCAAATTAAATATGTAATATACAGAAATTTGGTCAATCTTCACATGGGCGTAAAATTTAAATTTAAGTGTTGTTTACGTTTCCGTATAAAGCTGTATAAAGGAGCCAGTTTACATCAACTTTACACTTGCCTAAAACGGGCGTATAAAGGAACTTTAAAGCAACTTTCAGCAACTTTACACTGGTTAACAGGGAAACGTAAGGTTTTATTCCTTCTCTTTAAGGAGTTAACGCTAATATTGAAGTGGCTTAAACTTGTCATTTGTCGCAGTGAATTAATTAACTAGCTCTACGACTATACAACAACGATTTTTTGTGTTACCTTAACTTTGCAATGATTTGTCGTGTTACTCCTCGAACGGCGCCAATTTGAATAAACCTTGATGAACAATATGGTGGCTAATATAACTTTGTGTCATTAAATCCAACAGAACATCTTGCTTTTTATGAAGCGGAACAAAGCCACTACTGTTGTGACTTCAGACTCTTTGGACACTGCGCTTCACGGTGCAGCAAAGTAAGTGAGATATTTGGACAGAATAGTAGGGTTTCAAAAATTACCCCTCAATTCTTTGATTGCACTCACCTGATAAGACGGCCATGTTGGCGCCAAAACAATAGAAAAATGTAGCTTAAGATTTGCATCATAATAAAGTCAAATTCCCAAAGGGCTTTTTTGCTATTGTTTCTTTCCACTAACAAGGCCACAATGAAGTCACGTGCAATCAATAGATGGTTTTCACTCACGTGACTTGGCGGCCATATTGGTGTACAAAACAATGCAAAATGTATGCATGGAATTGCATAAAAATAGAGTTTGGTTCCCAAAGGAGAGAACGTCTATTCTGCTTGTACACCAACATGGCTGCTGTGACGTCACGTGAAAACGATCTATATGCAAAACGTTACTTTATTTTTATTTTTTTTTGCCAGTTTCTATGGGAATACGGAAATCTCTAAGGTCCTCTAGACTAAAGAATTTTAAGGACTTTCCAAAGTTCCCCTTGAGGACGGTGCTTACTTTTGTTATTGCGC
>NC_090874.1:718774-726274 GCF_036669935.1 Montipora foliosa
ACTGTTATAGATGCTGGCAGCAGCACTGGTTATACAATGTGTGGCGGCCTTGAAGGAAGGCCGACATGCAGTGTGGTTAAGCACTAGTGCGTCACAATGTGAACATTCAACATTGCATTCGACGATTTCTTCCCTCATTTCTTCTGACATTTAAGGATGGGTGATTCCACAGTGTTGACAGAAAACGTTTAAAGTTCAAGTGTGGCTGTGTATCTCTACAGCCCAATTGCCAAAGAGTTTTGATATTCTTTTTTGGAAAGACAGTGTAGTATTCCAGAGAGTAATAAAGTATCCAAACAAACAGATTTAACCAATTCATTGCAAACGTAACATGGCCGCCGCTATCAAAAGCACATGGTTTTTTCCTATCCCAACATACTTAGTGGCCCAATACATTACATCCCCTATCCTCAGAAAAATGCTCTCTTACAAGAATAAAGAAATCTCCACGAACAGTAAAGTCAACTATACTAACAATGAAGTCTCGTCGTCTAAAACTTAAGAGTTCAAACTGTATATAATTCTGAAGAGAGGGAATCATTGTTCATGTTCCCCAAAGGAAGTTAACATAATCGCTTAATCTCTCTGGCAATCTCCTTGTCCTCTGGGTCTCAGATTCCTTGATGGTTCTGGTGCCGCTCCACCATTCTCCTGCAGATTGGGGCACTCCCCTCTATCCAGCAGCCCGGCAGTCGATTCTGGTACGGTTGGTTGGTAAGGTGATGACACAGGGCCTAGTTCCTGCTGGGGTGTGGGGGGTGTTGACACAGAGTCTGACCCTTGTTGGAGTGTGGGATCTCCCTCTCTAATGTATTGCTTCACATGACTTGTGTTTCTGGAGTACTGGTTCCCTGTTGGACTCTCTACCACGAGGCTGTTTCCAGTCTTGCTGACAACCTTACAGGGATTTGGGTTAAATGCTGTGCTGAGTTTGTTAGTCTTGTCTTGTTGGACAAGCACTTTATCACCCAGTTCAATGCTGGAGGGGCTAGCCCTGCGGTGTATGTCTGCATAAGCTTTACTCTTAGCTTTCTGCTCAGCATCGCGATCGTGTAGTCCATAGTCATGGGCATGGCCGATGCTTAAATCATGGATCTTCCCCTTGACTTTTCGGTTAAAAAGTAGCTCAGCGGGACTCCTTCCAGTGGTATTATGGGGAATGCTTCTGTAGGCCGAGATATACCTCCTTAATTCTGCTCTCCATGGTTTGTTCTCTGCCTGAGCAATTTGTAGTCGTTTCAACAGTGACCGATTCTGTCTTTCGACTTCTCCGTTGGCTTGGGCCCACTAGGCAGTAACTTTCTGATGTATAATATTATGCTGTTCACAATATTCTCTAAATTCATTCGACTTGAATTGTGGACCATTATCTGACTTGATGGTATTTGGCAGCCCATGTCTGCAGAAGGTGTCAGCTAGACGGTCTATGATCTTTTCAGCGGTAGTGGACTGCATAACCTCGACTTCGTAAAATCGGCTGTAGTAATCAACAATGACCAATAGTGAATGTCCAGATGGTAGCGGTCCCATTAAATCTACTGCTAAGTCTTGCCAGGGTCCATCGGGTAATGAGGTGGATCGAATAGGTTCAGGAGGATCTGGTTGTGCCACCAGCTGACACCCATGGCATGCTCGGCAATGTCTCTCCGCTGCTTTATCCATCCCGGGCCACCACACCGTGGTTCTGAGGTTCTGTTTGGTGCCAACCACGCCCAAGTGGCCTTCATTAGCAAGTGCTAAGGTCCTTGGCTGCAACTTACTAGGAATAATAATGCGTGTACCTCTAAGCACGAACTGACCAATGACACACAACTCCCCCGCCACTGTTATATATTGTCTACACTTTTCAAACCGCCCCGTTGCAATAGCTTTCCTCACTTCTTTCAGCTCTTCATCATCGGCAGAAGCCTCTTCTATCTCACGTGTTGTGAGTGCCGTTGGTGTTGCACTTGCAGCAACAAACCTAACATACTCCTCAGTGCACCGCTGGTGGTTGTCAGGTTCGACCCTCGTATGGAGTAGACGCGACAATGGACCGGATCAGCAATGTTCTCGCGCCCAGGCCTGTGTATCACACTGAAATCATATGGCGTTTTGCACCTACGGATTGACTCTTCATCAGTGATTGTTAACGTCCGGATAAGAACTAGCATAAATGAGTACTTCATCGCGCGCGGTATTTGTCACTCAGTGGGATTTAAACTTCAAAATGCCGTCATGCATGAGGACTGCGAAAAGTTGTTGCCTGATACTTTCGCCAGCCTTTCCTTGAAAATCATCAAAGTTTTTTTCCATTATCATACACCTTTTAACAACACGAGTGGTTAGTTTTCATCCTTTTTCAGGAACTGCCAGAATAGTTCGTGCCGGAACCGAAAATGTAAAAGTTGAAGCCTTGCAGAAATTCTTCAGGGCCAATGGTCAGGACAGTTTTGCTGGAGAGAAGAGCTTTATGTACGGGAAATCAACGGCAAATCAGGTGAAACTAAAGATGTTTTCGCAGCGAAACCGCTATGCATAACGCCGCATTCATGTTAGCTGGGCCCCCTTCTACCACGAGCAACACATCTCAGTCGCTTGGAAAACTGAATCTATTATTTTTTATTCTCTCTTCTGTAACGCATTGAAGCCTGGTGGGCATGTTTACAAAATTCTGGAACGAATTGGTGGATGAACTTTTCCAAGGTAGATATTCCCTGCATACTGTCGAAAGCAAGAAAGTAACACTCCACGTATGAATGTGTCAAGACTTGAACTGAAGCCTCTGATTTACTAAGAAGTCATTGGAGACCTGAATGTAAAACTATGTTCTTTGCAGGAATTGCGTATATATCAATTACACAACCAGATCAGGAAATTTTAAGCTTTAAAACTTATACAAGCTATCATAATTGAATTTACACATCAACATCAATTTCAGTGTACTTCCATTGGGCGACTTAAATGCGGTCGTAGTGGTAGTGGTGATAATACTATGTGTGCGAGTTGATGATTCTCCTGCCGTTTTTCACGCATCGTGCAAACTTTAACCGAACAAACAGATAATAAATTTGTATAAACAACCTAAGACAACCTTTGTTAAGTGATAAATGCTTTGGAGCTGCTAAGCCTATGCAACATAATGAACAGTGTCGCAAGCGCAGTGCACACTCTTGCAGGGAGTTATACCGAAAACACTCTTTACAAATGACTTGAAGAAAACACTCATAGGTCACAGGCCAAACACCACTTCTATTAGTCAAGATAGGAAATTTAAACCCTAACGAGTATGTCATTCAAAGATCTCCCTCTTCTATACGAAATGAGGGGAGAGTTTTTCGAGATTTTTCTCAGGAAGGGCTAGTTCTTTTGTTATTTAAAGACCCTGAGTGTTGGTCTCGCCGGGGTTTGATATCAACCCGCGACCTCTCGCACAGTAGACTGATGCTCACACAACTGAGCCAACCGGTCGGCTGAGTCCAGACATACTAGCGTGGCATAAAACAGGCCAGGCCAAAAAGGCACGCTAAGGCCCTAAGAGGACAATGTATATAAAAAAAACTTGCTCCCAACTGATTTCAGTTGGTAGAGCATTGCACTGGCATCGCAGAGGTCATGGTTTCCAATCCCGTTGAGACCTCCTGAATTTTTCATGTCTCTGTAAGAGACAATAATTATTGCTCAAATTGTCCAAGCAAGTGCCAGGATGGTTTCTCTTTCTCGTCTAAAGATTTTTCTGCTGGAAACTGTACAAAAGAAGGGGCGGTCCACAGGGGTAGTCCATGGACTGTGTCCATGAAGGGGACCATGGACCGGGTCCACGGGGGTGGTCCATGGACCTGGGGTCCATGTTTTGTATACGTCCCGTTTCGTATGCTCCAACATACATCTTCAGAAGTAACGGTCACCTAAAGTACAATTAAATTTTAACATGAAGACTAATACCAAATAAGGAAAGTAATGACAATGAAAATAAACAGATCTAGCCATTTATATTTTTTCAAGCAGATTTAACTAGGTCTGTTTATTACTTTCCTTATTTGGTATTGGTCTTCATGTTTAAATTCAATTGTACTTTAGGTAACCGTTACTTCTGAAGATGTATGTTGGAGCATATGCATACGAAACGTCAAGTTCATAAAACGTTTTACAACATGCGTTATCTCGTTATGTTTATAACCGCAGTTTGTTTGTTATTTTCACTCATATTTGGATCACTCACGGTTTTTGGTAAACCACTCTATAAAGCCTCGATAAAAATCGTTTTGATGAAATGTGTACTTAATCTGGCACGAGGACGTGACTCGTTTCAAAAAACGAGCCTCGTTCTTAAAATTAGATTCGGTTTAATAGGTTACTTGCAGTTATAAATTCGTAAGCACGATACCAGAATTGGCATGTCTTTCCTAAAGTTCGATCCGGCAAGTTTACATTATATTCCAGCAGTCTGGGAGCCCTATTGTGCCGATGGAAAAAGGGAAGATCTTGAGGCTGGTATAGGATTAGAAGGGGTTTTATTTTCCTTTAATGCTCTTTATTTCCCCGGTGTTCAATTTCAACCTCGTTCCCAGGGTCTCTCTTCTCTTCCTCGATTGGCCCTTGGAACTACAATCAAATTGTCCACGTTCCATTATTCCTCAAAAACCCTTTGTGTATACAATAGCATCAATCTCGTGAGCACAAAACTGCTGGCAGAATTTTCGTCCAATGTAATCAGTTGTGATTCCCAGAAAGGAAATTGATACACGCTACAACGTCATGCAAATTTTGGAAAATTAGTGAATCACACAGTGCTTATTCAAATATTCCTCTCGGATGGCTTTCGTTATTTTTGCTAACACGGAAAAAAATCGTGATCTTTAACACGTACATTACTCTGATTAGTAAATTATAAAACTGAAGATCAATTTTGTCACGGCAAGGAAAATGATGGTAATTGTGTTGATTTGAGCTAAATACTTCGATCACAAAATTGGGGTCCAGAGGCTACAAAATTATCAACTTTAGAGATCTCGCCCGATCTGGAACCGATCTGGTGGGTAGCTGGGCGCCACTGTCACGATTGGTCAGTGAGATACGGTATGGACTTTTAGCTTTCATACTATTATATGACTATGATGTGAAACACAATCAAATTTGATTCAGGTACTCATCTTAGGTAATGATTCTCTTGACTCAACTTTCAATTGAACCAACTACTGGAGAAGACCCTTTTGCCAGTCTTAAAAGCCGATGCTGCAGCTTGCATATTAGGATCATTAGGTGAGGTCACCGATATCGTTGCAACATGACGTAACCAAAAGTAAATTGGAAACCAGTCCTTCCCCTTGTAAGCAAATTAAACTCCGAAAGTTTGGTAAGTCGAAGGGTATCTGAAAGCTGACAACTTTTCAGGAGCTTCAGGGATCGAGACAAGTTGATTCGCCTGATTGGTGCGTTCTTGAGGCTGCTTTATCGAAAGTTCCGAAACCTTTCGTTTGTTACAATTTGCATTGCATCTTAAGACTGAAGAGGCTTTAAGTCATTAATTGTAACAACCATTTTGCTTTTTACCCTGCGGGCATCGAACTGGTTTTTCCTATATTCTTCCCGAGGGAGAAATCACAGCGAGCAACGGTTAGATTTTTTATTGATCATGTTCAAAGTGCGTCACGTCCCGCTTGATACCAGTGCATTTGACATCACTTCAACATCACTTCAATATCACTTGGTCGTATTTCACTAAGCTACTCAGCAGGCTCGCCTAAACGCAGCAGTTACGTAGCTGAAAGCATGCGCAAGCGGAAAAACAAGTTTAGTAACTCGTTTTACGGGTTTAAATTTTATTTATTCGTCCTTGGCACTGGACGGCGGCTCATACAAAGAAACTAATTAACGGATGCTTGCAATGGTTTCTCTCTCGAAAAACGTAGGAGAAATCAACTGCTCGGAGGGTATTTGCTTTTAGTTTTCTAATCAAAATGTTGACTTTGACTTTTGCTTTCCTTCAGCACAAAATTACAATCTTAAGGTTTTTCTGACTGGCAAAATTCAGCTCTTGGTTGGTATTTAAGCCTTTTATACCCAAGACCAAAACGTGCATTCTCTTAACTAGTGCCACAGATTTCTTTCAAGTGAAGCTATGATTCTCGCACTTGAGAACGCAATTTAGCATTTGCGCAGAGAACAAGCCTGAAAAATTCAGGACCTCAACGGGGTTTGAACCCGTGACGTCGCGATGCCGGTGCGACTCTCTAACTAACTGAACTATGAAAATTCTTTGACTTGGACCATTTTAGTTTCAATGGGAATAATACGCAAACAACATTTGCTTGAAATGCATAACTTTTATAAATTTAACGTTTCGTATGTTACAACATACATCATCAGAAGTGATTATTATTCAGTTACAGATAAATTTATATTCAAAAATACAACTGTACGGACTGGAAACTAACGAAATTGATTGACATAAAACGAAAAGAATATGCTAATAATAGAGACAAAGTTTCTCACTGCCTTAAATGAAAACGTTATCGGGTCTTTCGAGAAATGGGCCCCAGGAATTTTTGCACATTATCCGATGTTTGGTGAAATTTTACAATAAAATTGTCTTTTGCAAATGCCTGATAGAATTTTTGTAAAATTGCTTCCTTTGCCCCTTCACTCAATTTCTTTAATTTTAGCTTGTTACCTCATGAAGTCCATAGAAAAATTACCCTCGCTGTTTGTCAAACCACCGTGAAGGCCTGAGTTTAAGCAAAACTTAAACTTTGGCAACTTTTTCCACAAAATAGACTTTATTGGTACATTCCATACCAACAAACAAATTACAGAATAGAATAAGAGATGCAATTAATTAAGTCGAATAAAATACAATCAATAGACTTTGCTAAGAATTTTGACTTTTTCTGTCGTGGGGTACCAGTTGTAGCGCGATAGTTAGAAGTATGAAGTGTCATACCAAGCTAACATTAACTACTCCACAAAAAAAAATTGTACACAGAACATTGTAGGTCGTCCAGATCCTCTGTATGTATTCGTAGATGCGTTTCCCTGCTGAAACATTAAGAAAGGTGTATATTGGTGCATATGTGATACAGAGGAACCCATCACTAACTTGTACTTTTTGCAGTGAGCAATACAAGTAGTGAAACTGTAAGGCGATTTTGAGTGAAAAAAGGTTCTCTTTTCCACCTAAACCTATTGGCTGTTTCACCTCTTGCAAGTCTCACAAATCTAAAGACTGAAGAGGCCGCTAAGGGGACTTACAAGTAATAACGTCGGTTTTGCATTCCCTGGTTAGACTCAAAATACGGCTCCGTAATTTAGCTTCTCGCACGAAAGGAATGTATGCTAGTGGCGTTCAATCATGTATTTACTCTTTTCCCGAAGGTTCGTTCCACCACTGATGTTACCTGAAAGACTTGAAATGTCAGTTTAAAAATACCCCAAAACAATGTACTATAATATATCGCGCGCTTTTTGCCTTCCTTAATTTCTGAACCTGCAGATAGTTCACCAGTTAATCTCAACAAAAGA
>NC_090874.1:733774-738774 GCF_036669935.1 Montipora foliosa
AATTGTTGTTATCATTTGTTGTGGTTATTGTCACTATATATCAAATCGATATGACTCGTTATTTAAGTCTGCTATTACTGTAAGATTAAAACACATACGAGACGAGTGATCGTCAACATTTTCATTAAACCATAACACGCTAAATATGGTGACCTGATTACACAAAAAAAAACCTCGTTCCCAGGACTTTTCTATGATAAAATACATCTTTCTTTTCTAAAACTATCTTTTTGATTGAAAGCTCTCCGGAAAGAAGTACCCCTGATCTAAAGGCACCTTGAGGCGGCTGAGAAACGCCCTGGGAACGAGGTTGCACAAAAAAAATAGAATAGTGACGGCAATCTTTTCGGCTCGTTTTAAGTGGTTGTCTCGTAGAATACCTCTATATCAGTGGGTGTAAACGTGACGCTTCCTGCATAAAATCTACAGTAAGAACCAAGTGAAGAATACCCTGGGGGAAGGAGGTAAGTGATGCCACACCGTGTGTGCGAATAACGGTTGCTGTTAGCGTTGTTTGATATGTAGATGTCGTGTCCGGCACCAAAGGTTGGTCCATTCGTGGAACATTTGTATATAACGACACTCTGCCATGCGTACTTGACATGCACCTTAATAGGAACGTAGCCATTGATGTTATACAGTGAGTAGATAAACGATTTCCTGGATGGAGAATAACCACAAGAACCTAAAAGAAAAGAATTACCAAATCTCTTTTTTAAAAAATAAACTTTATTATTCATGATTATGATTAATTTAATTCAAGTGAAGCTATGATCATCGCAGTTATGAACGCACATTTAGCAATTGCGTAGAAAAGTCTAAAAAGTTCAGGACTTCAACGGGGTTTGCACCCGTGTCCTCCCGATACCAGTGCGTCATTCTAACCAACTGAGCTAAGAAGCTACTGACGCTGGGAGTTGGTCATTTGTGGGTTCATATGTTCGCGTGATGAGTGAATAAATGAACGAAATGGTATATGAAATGAATCATATATTGAACATATGAAGGGAACATATGAACCCACAAAAGATCAGCTCCCAAAATCAGTGGCTTCATAGATCAGTTAGTTAGGGCGTCGCGCAGGTATCGCGAGGTCACGGTGCAAACCCCGTTAAAGTCCTGAATTTTTCAGGCTTCTCTACGCAATTGCTAAAGTTGCGTTCAACACTGCGAAGATCATAGCTTCACTTGATTTCACATCCGCAGTTCAATACATGATTTATTTCATATATCATTTCGTTCATAATATAAATCCTTAGTCTGAAAACCCTAGCAATTTGCCTGCTTACCCCGGCTACAAACATTTCGGCGATGAACGTGCGATATCTCGAAATCGAGCATTTTTTTGTTTTAACGAGGCCGCCTTCTCAGCTAACAAACTCTTAATGACCTGATTATTTCAGCTATGTAAGTTAGGAAATCAATATTAATCATTTATTATAGCCTTTAAAAATTAAACCAAAAAAAAGTTAGATCAAGCCTACCCAGTAGGCCATGCAATTATTTTGAAGTATTTTGCAGACAAACGGCAAGTTAGCGTATAACTACAACTGATCTCGTGTATGCGGGTTACTCTAGTTTACCGGCTATCTTTCTTTGTTAAATTATATATATGATCTTTAATTGTAGCTTATTCATTCACATGTGGATAATCATAGTCCGCTCAGTATTAATTGACGCAATTTTTACATTTCACGAAACGTGAAGAAACACAACACAGAAAACCTAGTCACATAAAGTGTTTCCCTTCTAACACAGAATTAGCCTCTGCTAGCAAGACAGATGAAAGTGGGTGAAGGAAGCGCGCAAGGAATGACATAGCCAATCTGAACACCGAGACAATCGACACTTTAATTTAACTGAAAAATAAAGGTTCATATTGTTAATCATTAAAAAATCGAAAACTGTAGCGCATGCTAGCAACACAAGTAACACAAGTGACCAACATGCCAACACAAGTAACTCAGCCACGTTAGGCTTTGAACTTTTTTTTCCAAATTGAAACCACAACACGGCAACTAGACCACAAAAAAAAAAAAAAAGCATTTGTACATAGTTGATATATGAAGATGGCTACAAAACTCAAAGTGTTGTTTGTTTGTTTGTTTGTTTTTTGTTGTTGTTTGTTTTTTTTTTTGTTTCACTTAGCTGTTTTGGCCCTGACCATCCATAAACCACACCCTTTTTCTAAAAGCTTTTGTTAAAGGACGGCGCCTACTAATTCAAAGGAATTTTTGCGCGGTTTACATTTACTGACCATGCGGGAAAAGCGGGTCTAAACAAGTGTTATTGAAACCCAAACGCCTTTTTCAAACATAATTAGTCAACAATATTTGTAAAAAGCTTTACAGTACAAAGGAATATATGGCGTTCTTTTCCAACTTGAAGCTTAAGTATCTTTTAAAAATGCGTGGTTACCCCCAAAATCTTTTTTGATGTCAAGAGCACTTGCTTCGTTCTGCTTCGTAGTTATGCTACGCATAGTTTTAAACCGAGCAAAAATCCCCCTGTATTAGTAAGCACCACCAATAGGAAACCCCAATATGTTGAGATGCTCAATAACAATAGTAGGTATTGTCCTAAATTTATTCAAACTCAGTTGTGAACAAAGGACAAAAGATTGTCCATGGTCACGGTCAAGTTACGATGTCATTGTAGTTCTTGTCTTTGATTTTTCGGGTTTTCCAAACCAGTCCATCTGTGATATATATATATGATATATATATATATATATATATATATATATATATATATATATATATATATATATATATTTTTTTTTTTTTTTTTTTGAAACAACAAGGCTGAAAATCCAACAATGGCGTCACAAGCTAGTAGGATCCGAAGGATACACGCCGCTTTGCTACAAATGTTAATTTATTTGAGTATACAAATAGCGACAGCGAACTACTAACTACTAACAAATGGCAGTTAACTAAAAAAGATCAATGACCAAAATTAAGCCGGAATTTTGATTAAGCTAGTGCAGTGAAGGCAAGCGGAATTCAGTTTGCAACAGTGAGTCACTCTCCCTCGCCAGTAAAAAAAAGTATCAATCCTCTACCAGTTTCTCCAATATAAATCTTGGATTAAATAAATAACGTTCTCGCAAACACAGGTATATCTTGCGTGGATTCAGTGGAGCCCACCAGGAGTGTCAGGGGTGTCAGTGCATTTGGTGTGCAAACAGGTGTTGCATCGCACGCGGCCACTAGGATAGGTACTACGGTCCCCATTGGTAGCGGTCGCTTCATTCAGGGTACTTCTGACAGGGAGTCACGCGAGTTAATGTCACCACAAGAACATCACCACGAAGAACTTCCGCCTGTTAAAGGATGACCCTCACACGGGAGCCATTTTTCAACCTTTGCGCGTCTTATGCGCCTATCTTCCTGGCATCAGCTTACGTGACTCCCTCGTCAGAAGTAACCTGAATGAAACGGCAGCTGCTAATGGGGACCGTAGTACCTATCCTCGTGGCCTGAGCTGTTTTCCATTGTCTCGGAAAGACTCTATTTTCGATCGAAAAATTAATTTAGCCTTTTCAGAGGGGAAATCAGTGCTGGAGCTATTGTTTTTAGGATTTTAACACTCATGCTGTCGTATCCCGTGGCTTTGCTTGATGGTAGTTTGCTTATATAGTCTTGACTTTCCTTTTTTGGTTAGAAGTGGTATATAGAATGCCTCGGTTTCAGTTGCCAGTCTAGTGACGAAATAACGAAGCTTATCGTCATTGAATTCTTCAGTGTTATTTATGTTCAGGCGAGATGCATGTTGTTGAGACTCGGAGTTTTGGCATTTTGCAGAGGATGGGTGAAAACTCAGTTTTCTTTTTCCAGTTCAGCTATTTTATTCGCCTGCGCATGCTTTCGCGTCCCGTTTGGTGTTTTGAGAGCTCTCCAGATTCCTTCCGTGTTTCTTTGCTGTCAATTCATTCGCAGTAGTAGTTTCTTTTTTCTTTGTTAATTAGGTTGGTTGTTTCGCACTTAAAATGTTTATACTGTTCCCAGTCCGTTTGAATAGTTGATTTCCTCGCAATGCTAAGCAGTTTATCGCGTTCCTTGATGACTGTTTTTATGTTTAAGCAAGTCTCCCACGGGATAGAATTTAGTGAATGCAGGATCTCCCTTGTATCCTATCTCGATGTTACCCGATTTGCTACGTTTTTTGGGATATTTACGGCAAATAAAGATCGGGAGGTGATCTGCTAAACCAATGTTAGGCACCAAAATTTCGGAAATAAACTCTGGGTGAGAGCTATAAACGTGGTCTACTCTAAAAATCCGAGGGTAAATAAAGATATATGATGATATGATATGATATACAACCACGTAATTTCGAGGTCTTCGTCTTCAAGCTCGTCGGTTCTCTTGACTTTCAGCTTTTGTGAGACAAAAGCAATGATTCCGGCATCACATTTATTGCCATATCTGTCTTTCTGAATAAGTTTGAGACGGGGAACATTGTGGCCTCAGTGTTGAACTTAATGTTTTTGTAAAGCAATATGGCTTCCGCCAATTCTAGATGAGACCTGCATTTCGCGGTTGTTCATTCTATCTACTGTATACGTGGAGGAGACATGTTCGCTCATAGGATGTTTACAGAACAAGGGTGCCAGGAGAGTACGGTCTTCCGAGAACAGTTATTAGCCATTCAGCTTGTTTTCCACTATCTCTGTTGCTTCGGTCCCAAATCTAGGTTGCCTTTTTCACTGACGGTCAAGGCATTACTAGGACTGTACAAGTTGGTAGCACGTCCATTAACCTCCACCAGTTTGCATCAATTTTCGTTCTCTTTTCGTTCAAAATTTGGTATTGATTAGGTCTTAAGTGGGTCCCAAGGTCGCTCACTGATTAAGCTCATTACCCAAGCAACATTCTAGACTACATGACTGGGAACTAACTCCAGAATTCTCTTATTGTTGGACTGAGTTCTTCTCAATGTTTTGAATACCGACACTTCTGGAATAGATGCTTTATGCCAGGACCGGCGAAGTGAAA
>NC_090874.1:753774-758774 GCF_036669935.1 Montipora foliosa
CAAATACCTCTTGGTGCAATAAATATATAAACAAACAGTTATAGTGTATAGCAAGCTTAGAGAAATGAGCCAAGCAACTAAACAATGTTGAAAAAATCGTACAAACAGAAGAATAGTGTTCTACGTATTTAAATGCTTTGTCTTGTTGAAAATGAAATGAAAGTTCTTAAAACCGGAGGAAAAAAAACTTAAGTAATGAAAAATACTCGAACATCCCATTCTCTGCCTTCATATCTTATTATTTCAAGTATTTATCTTTGTTCTCCGTCAAGTCCTCTTGTTCGTCTCCATTGGCTATATCCTAACGTCAGGATTTATGTAAATTATCATCGTCATCTCCATCTCGAACCCCATCTTCATTCAGTTCACCTACATCGATGATCCACATCTTAAAGCTCACCCAATTACATCTTTATAGCCCTTATATTTTTATCTGACTCTATTTCCATCTTCATCTGCATCTCCATCTGCCTCATCTTTTTAACCTTTTTCCTTCACAAAGTAGTGCAAAACTTAAAAGACTACACCAGAAAAGCTTGTTGACATTGACATTACCTCATGGAAACTCCAAAGCCTTGCTATTTGTTTGTTTGACTGTTTAAGCTACGAATCCGTATTTCAACTTTCTTAAATGAAGCAAAATGGAACGAGATTTTAAAATAGTACTCCAAAGAAAATAACGGATCTCAACCGAAAACCTGAGCTCAAAGGACAGTTCAATAAAATCAACGACCGAAAAACCACAGCGTTGCGATGTGTTGCTTTCGTTTCAATTTTAACAAGACAAAGCACTTTAATACGTAGAACACTATTCTTCTGTTTGTACGATTTTTTAAATATTGTTTAGTTTTCTTGTCTCATTTCTGTAAGCTTGCTATACACTATAATTGTTTGTTTTTATATTTATTGCACCAAGAGATATTTGAAGTTCTGTTTTATTATCAACTTATCATTTTTCTCTGAGCTTTAATTACGAACGTGCGCGTTTTTCCAGTTATAAGACCCTGTTCGCAATACGCAAAATTGTTTGTTTTTCAAAAAAGAACTGTCAACGCGAGACCATTTTCAATGCGAACGATGTTTGCGACCCACCAAAAATTTTCGCATGCATGTGCCACCAAACTTCAAAGGTACCGTCAACTAGCTTTGGAGTCCTACAATATTTTTTTCGGGCGAGAAAAGCTATTGTTCTTTGACACATAAGCATCAACGGCAAACGACATTTGTGGTTACTCAAATAATTCGCACGTCTCCAGTGCGAACGCTATTACGAAAACACAAAATCGGTATCACAAAATCTTCATTTTTTTTTGCAAACACCAACCTAAACTTCTCGGTGTAGTGCAAACAGGCCCTAAGATAATTACCACTGTGATAGTGCGACGTAGAGCACGTAGAAATGCCATGATCATTTTCAGAAAAAAAAAAAATAAAGAAAAAAGCAGAAATAATAAATATGTTATTCACCGGCTTAGGTCGATCCGTAGAGGTAAAACCTGTGCCCACCGCCTTGAGTACTCAAGACCTAAAGGAACAATTTTTCCCTATACCGACCTCCCAGCCGGTGGCATGGCATAGCATGGCATCTAACATCTAACCCTAGCTAGCTATTGTTTTGACCAAAACGCATTTCTGACCCGGCTTTCATTATGTTTATTTTATAACGACGTCATATTCAAAATCGTTGACTGTAACCCTTACTCTAGATTTGCGTGCAAGGTTACTACCTTCTTATTTTTCGAAAATGCTTGTTTGAACTGCCTCGGTTGGTCTTACCTTTGCAAGATTTTCCGTCTCCTGCGTATCCGGGTTTGCAAGTGCACTGGTAGGAGCCAAGGTTGTTGTTGCATGTAGCATTTACATGACACACAGGTGAAGAAGCAGTGCATTCATTAACATCTACAACATAAAGGAACAACTTTAACCGCGATTAGCAGGTAGTCCATCTCCAAACCCGCCCCACAATTTTGCTTCAAGCCCAACAGGATAAGGTAACCGAAAAGGCAGAGGTAGTTTTGATTCGAGGGAACCAGGAAAACGTGGAATAAGATAAAGTGGTGGAGAACGAGACAGTTAAAGGATTGCAGGAGGAAAAGGGTACACGGATGAGGTTAAGAGAAGAAAAGGGAAGTTAAAAAGATGAGGCAGATGGAGATGCAGATGAAGATGGAAATAGAGCCAGATAATAATATAAGGCCTATAAAGATGTAATTGGATGAGCTTTTAAGATGTGGATCATCGATGTAGGTGAAAATGAAGATGGGGTTCGAGATGGAAATGACGATGATAATTTTCATAAATCCTGACGTTAGGATATAGCCAATGGAGACGAAGAAGAATATGGAGAAGAATATTACAGAAGTGCGAAGTTATCAGATCTCACCTTCAGTTTTCATATCGCAAAATGCAAATACTGGAATCCCTGGTTTTATTGAAGAAATCCAGTATTTTCTGCTGGGTGATCTTCCTTCACTCATCTTAATTTCCTTGCAGGACTCGGCTGCTAGTTCAGAGATGGAGCCTAGTGGGACTGAAATTGAGAAACTGGTATTATTTCTTTATTCTTGTTTGAGCAGTCTTTTCCATGCAACAAAACTAGCTTGTTAAAGTCCACTTACCTCTGTTTATGTTTTTTCTGAAGTAATATCTGTCTGCATCTGGAATAAAATCCTCAGGTCTGGCTTCCTTGGTGCGATTACTGAATTCGCACTTATGGAGAGACATTACAAAGTTGAAGCTTTGGCATCGATCATTCTTCAGGCAGACAGCAACGCAATCATGAGCAATTTTAATATTGGTCATCCTTGTTTCATAGATGTGCCCTTGCAACATCCATCCCAAGATGGACTCCTCAGATCCAAATGCAGGACATTGTTGAGACTTTGTTTTATCGACAATTTGACAAATGGCAACACAAATATTAATCAACAGCAATGACAGCGTTTTCATTTCTTTTGCGATAACAGCTGTAAAGCGTTTTCCAGACAACTAAAAAGAGATTAAAAATGCAGACCTATAAACTAGATCTTTTGCTAATCACTTACAGTTCTGACATATAAGTGCATTGATGGTTTCGCTTCCTTGCTATCTACATATTTGCTATGGGTAATATAACCCGGTAAGTTTTTATTGCCGCCTTCGAAAGTGACTCGATAATAACTGAAACGATATTTGTTTCCAGGTAATTAATTATTAATTATTAATTAATTAATTATTGTTTTTTTCTTTTCTCAATTCAGCTCATCACCCAATTTGATAATGCAACATCATAAATACTTTTGTCCTTTGGCTATTTCAATTTTAGCAGGAAAAGGAAACAAACAGCGGTTACAAACATTTTCATTTTATACTTCACGTTTCGTATGTTGCAACATACATCATCAGAAGTGACGGTTAAAACTGTTACACAAAATTTTAAAAACTAGAGCGAGGCACTGGCGACTAGTTAAAAAGTGTGATAACAAAATCGGTAGTTGACTTCCGGTAGTTGATACTTCCGGAAGAAATTAATAAAGAAAAAGCTTCTCACTACCAATGTTTTCATTAAGAGAGGGTTTTAAGTCACTGATTAATAGCGTTTCTTTAATTTTACACTGCAAGTCGGACTTTCCATTTTGAAAACCTCGCAACTGGAAAGTCCGACTTGCAGTGCTCATGAACCGAGAACGAGATATCGGTAAGTCTTTCTTTAATATTGCTTGTAAAATGGATCGTAAATATCGGTTAAATATAGTTTACGCCATAGAAAGTGCGGCGTACGGGAATTATTCACGAGTTGTGAACTGTTTTTATTACACATAAGACGAGAATTTTCATTAAAATAGTTTTCTGAACGCAAATTAGAAACAAAAACTCACTAACAATACAACCAAATGCAAAAATCCTCTTTGGGTTTCATAGCACCTTTAAGAAGTAAAATTAGCAAGTTTGTTTTGGAGTTTAAAGCAGTAGTTACTGGCCATAATGTGTCATTGAAACCTTACGTACATGTACTAGTGTCAGTTGACTTGCCAACCATACTACTGATTTTCACTGGAAAAAGTAATAATTGTAACTACTTACAAGCGAATTTTGTATAACTGCTGGTTTCGCAATGTGGTTCTTTCTAAGAAGTCAATTGTAGTGAGTACTTTCAAACATTAAGATTTTACTGCTTCATTTGTTTTAGCATGGAATATGTTTCTCAGCTAGACATATGTGAATGTAAGACGTTAAGACAGTCAGTCAGTCAGTTAAGATAGTCAAGTTTTCCGTTATTGCGATGTCATTCGTTGACCGATGTTGCTCATATTCACTCAATAACTCATCTAAATCTGTAAAAAATAAACTCCATTGGATATTTATATCATTTTGATCAGTTTGTGTTACCTCACGATCACTGCCGTCTGTCCGCGTCCGCCATCTTGCTGAGCGACAAATTTAATTCTCCCCAGACTCTCTCGGTAGAAACGGGCCAGCTCGGACCCAATTTGTTGACACGAATTTTGAGTCGTTGATCTTGACAGGTTTTAGGTAGTTGAAAATTGGATATGAGCAAGTGTTTATCCAGCAGCAAAGAAACTTTTTTGCGTTGAATTTTGCTGTTGATTTTAAGACTGATTACAATGTTGAAATTGTGAAGTTGATGGAGTTGCTGTTGAGAGGAAATTGTTGAATTAAAAATAAAGTTGTTGAAGTTGACAGGTAAACAGTGTTGACGTTGTCATAGATTTGTTGAGTTAGGTAACAAGTTGTTGGTTTAGATATGAATTTTTATTGTTGAATTTTGCTACAATTTGGCTACCATATTCAGTCAACAATCGATTGTGTCAATACATTTAGAATAGCTTATGTTAAATTTCCTTCACTGGATGGTAGAAATTCTAACCGGTCTATTTAGACAGGAAGATAATATCCAGCTAATAGTTTGTACACATTCTAGATCACGCCCGGACGAGAATTTATTTTTCAAACACATCTTCAGATCTGTAAAATAATTGTAGATTATTTGCTTTCATCCA